>NC_077232.1:303901041-303942994 GCF_027887165.1 Monodelphis domestica | reverse complement strand
GGGAGGACTTTGCCAGAGCTGACTGAATAACTGACCAATGTGTCCCTCTGTCAGATTGCCCTCATCCTCTGTACCCCAGGCACTGACAGGCCAGCTCCGAGGGGACAGCTTCACCTGTGCAGCATGTGGCTTAATGAAGACTTATTGGCTGACAAACTGATTGACCCTCTGACTCCAGCAGAGAGACCCAGAGAGGAGAGAGCGAGAGAAACAGTGAGAAAGACTGACGGGGACAGAGGGGAGGGAGAGAGAGACAAGGTAAAGAGAGACAAGAGACAAAGGGAAGAGAGAGAAGGAAAGAGAAGATAGAGAGGAGACAGACAGGAGACAGAGAGAGAAGGATAAAGGGAGAGAGAGAAGAGGCTAAAGAGATAGAGACGGAGACATAGAAAGAAGGGGAAAGAGAGAAAGAGAGGAGAGAGAAGATAAGAGACACAAAGAGAGAGAGACAGAGACAGAGAGATTGAGAGAGAGAGGGAGAGAGGGGGAGAGGGGGAGAGAGAGAGAGAGAGGGAAGGAGAGAGAGACAAGGTTAAAGAGAGACAAGAGACAAAGGGAAGAGAGAGAAGGAAAGAGAAGATAGAGAGGAGACAGACAGGAGACAGAGAGAAGGATAAAGGGAGAGAGAGAAGAGGCTAAAGAGATAGAGACGGAGACATAGAAAGAAGGGGAAAGAGAGAAAGAGAGGAGAGAGAAGATAAGAGACACAAAGAGAGAGACAGAGACCGAGAGATTGAGAGAGAGGGGGAGAGAGAGGGAGGGGGAGAGAGAGAGGAAGAGAGGGGGAGAGAGAGAGAGGAAGAGAGGGGGAGAGAGAGGGAGGAAGAGAGGGGGAGAGAGAGGGGGGGGGAGGGGGAGAGAGAGAGGGAGAGAGAGAGAGAGAGAGAGAGAGAGAGAGAGAGAGAGAGAGAGAGAGAGAGAGAGGTAGGTGTCTTTCATTGTCTCTTTTCCAGAAGTGAGAATGGTCATTATGACAACCCCAAGTGTGGCCATCTTCTAATATTTTTACTGATGTTAGTCACATGTCGTGACCATGTCTACTGTTCACGTGGTCTGCTCCTTTACCCTGCAGAGTTCACACAAGTCTCTCCAGGTTTCTGTGGACCTGATGGGAGCGTGGGCAATATCCATGACCACGGGCGAGGAGGTCAGAGGGAGAGGGGGAGAAGGTACAGAAGATAAGAGAGGGGGAGCTGAAGTCAGGAAGGCATGACTTCAAATCCTGTTCAGACACTTACTAGCTGTGTGATCCTGAGCAAGTCACTTAATCTTTGCTTGCCTCAGCCTCCTAACCAGAAAAAGAGTTCTTAAAAAATAATAATAATCACCTCTACTTCTCAGGGTTGCTGCGAAGTTCAAATGAGATGTTTCGAAAGTACTTTGCAAACCTTAAAGCATTTTATAATGCCATTGTCTAACTTCTTAAATAAGCTATTTTTTTTAAAAACTTAAAACATTTTAAGAATACTCTTGTTTAATGTTTAATAACACTGTTGTTATTATAGCTGTACAGGCTTGATGGTGGGAAGGAAATGAGCAGCAGGCTACCTTGCTCTTTGGGGAGGAACCAGAAAGAAAACTAGATTGATGGAGGATCAAGGTTTGAGGCTCAACTTTGCTATTTATGAGCTAAGGACTCCTAGGTCAGTGTTCTCTGCTCAGTGCCTTGATTTCTCCACTTGTTTAAAAAAAAAATAGATGGGAGTGGGGCCAGGGTCAGCCAGTAAACCTGAGGCCTGTGAAGTTGTTTTAAAAATTATTTTGTTAACTGCATCTTGGTAGAAAACTGGTTTCCTTTGTAATCCTATGTCTTTTATGCACTTAAATATCTTTCTGAGAATGGATCCATAGGCTTCCCATAAAATCCCGAGGGGTCCACAATGCAAAAAAGGGTTAAGAGGGGGCAGCTGGGTAGCTCAGTGGATTGAGAGCCAGGCCTAGAGACAAGAGGTCCTAGGTTCAAATCTGGCCTCAGACACTTCCCAGCTGTGTGACCCTGGGCAAGTCACTTGACCCCTATTGCCTAGCCCTTACCTCTCTTCTGCCTTGGAACCAATATGCAGTATTGACTCTGAGACAGAAGGTAAGGGTTAAAAAAAAAAGACTATAAAACTAGCAGACCTGGAACTAAAAACTAGGGCAGGGGACAAGGATTCCTTTGGATTACAATTGAGAATGAATTCTTCAGAACGGCTACCCGTTCTAGCTCTGGAACAAGCCAGAAATCCCTGGAAAGCAGCCCACGGTCATGATATGAGAGCCCCAAAAGAAAGCACAAGGGTGATCCCCAATTCCCCAGCAAGAGAAGATGTGGGCTGTTGCTCTTCACCTCCATGACCCCACAGCCCACCACGATCCATGAGGTTTTCTTGGCAAGGATAGCAGAGCAGTTTGCCATTTCCTTTTCCAGTGGGTCCGCGACAAGGGAAGCGACAGTCCCACTGTTCTCAGTTCTGGTCAGAGCGCCGCACTAGAATTTTTCTATTGCCTTTTAGACCCACAGGGCGGGGAGCAAAGGGACACACTGGAGCCTAGTCAAAGGCCGCTGCTCGAGATGCTCACGGGACTTTGGCCTGGGAGGATTGGTGGGAGGAACTTCAGATGTTTAACCAGGAAATGGGCAGACTGGGGGAGGGAAGGCATGGTGGCTGTTTCAAATTATGTGAAGGGTTTTCATGGGAGAGGAGGAGGATTAGGCTTATTTTCCTTAGTTCCCGAGGGCACAACCAGGAGGAAATTGCAAAGAGGCCGACTGCAGCTTGGCGGAAGCTGAAACTTTCTAATAATGGGCAGCGTTGGGAAGGAGGCCTTCAGGTACACACGGAGCCACCCTGCGGCAAGGCTCCCCTGCCAGAGCTCTCCCCTACTCTCTCTCCAAGCTGCTAGTGAGGTACCAGCTCCCTGCTTGTCCGGCGCTAAAATGGGGCCAAGATCGCCGAGGGGCCTGCTAACGTCCCTTCTGTGCGCTAAATCCCATGCCTTATTATTTCCTGGGGAATCTTTCACACACCAAGAGGCTCCTACGTCCACCAGCTTCACCTGGTGGTGTCCATTTCCCGCTGATTAAGTTCTCCCATCTCCAGAATCTGATCTTCTGCCATGATTTCCAGCTTCCCTAGCATTCTAGTTGCTTTCTGGCTAATCTCCTCCAGTGAGGCATCCAGACCAGAGCACAAAGGGGATGGGAGGGAGGAAACAGCTATTTGCGGAGCACCTACAATGAGCCAGATAGTGTGCTAAGTGCTTTACAACTATTATCTCAGTGGATCCTCTCATCGTCCTAGGAGAGAGGGGCTATTATCGTCTCTACTTTACAGAAAAGGAAACTGAGGCAGAAAGAGGCTAAGTGACTTGCCCAAAGTCACACGGGTAGGAAGTGTCTGAGACCACATTTGCACACAGGTCTTTCTGATCCTAGGCCCAGCACTCTAATCTACTGTGATACCCAATGGCTTGGGCAGAGAGCCTAGGACCATTGTTCTAACCATTAACTCTTGTGTTCTGGATGATATATTTCTACTAACCTCAACGGCAGTAGCAGTTGTCCTTCTAGGCATCAGACTACAAAGACAATCCACTGGGTGCTTTTTGTCCATGGGGATGGAAGCCTGAGGCCCCACATGAACTACGTTCGAGCGATGCCATTTTCTCCCTCCCTGACATCAATTATTTGAGCCCAAGCAGAGGCCCTCTCCATTTATCTCCATTAAAATGTCATCTAGCTTGCTTCCTTCCATACACCTTTCCACTCTCCAAATATTATTTTTGGCACTCAACATTATTATTCCTCCATCATCCCCAAATTAGATAAATAAACCATCCATGAGGTCATGCTACACCTTCCAGGATCAAACATCAATCCCTTTGGCAAGTACAATTCTTCACAATCTGGTCCTCTCCTTCCTTTCTGGTCCCCCTTGCTCTCTACAAACCCC
Source organism: Monodelphis domestica (assembly GCF_027887165.1). Taxonomy (NCBI): domain Eukaryota; kingdom Metazoa; phylum Chordata; class Mammalia; order Didelphimorphia; family Didelphidae; genus Monodelphis; species Monodelphis domestica. The sequence continues at coordinate 303,939,059 of NC_077232.1, read as the reverse complement.
GTGAGCCAGCTAACTGGCTCTACTGTCCTACTGGCAGGTTCTGGTTTCTCAGACAAACTCCATCTCCCCTCTCCAAGTCTTTGTTCCCCTGCCATTTAAGTCCAGAATGCTCTTTGCTCTCAGTCTAACGCTTGGAATCCCTGCCTTCTTTTAAGGCTTGGCTCACACTCTACCTTCTTTTTATATGATACGTTTTAAAACATTGGTATTTGGAATATTTTGTCATGGTTACATGATCCATGATGCTCCCCCTCCTTCCCCTCCCAAAGGCAATAAGTAGTTCTACTAGGTTATACAGGTATCATTGTTCAAAACCTATTTCGATGCGACTCATATTTGCAGTAGAGCGATCCTCTAACATCAAACCCTAATCACATCCCTGTGGCATGACGTGGTTGATCATATGTTTTTCTTCTGTGTTTCTGCTCCCACAGTTCTTTCTCTGGATGTGGACAGCGTTCTTTCTCATAAGTCCCTCAGAATCGTCCTGAATCAGGGGCAACTGGGTAGCTCCGTGGATTCAGAGTCAGACCCAGAGACAGGAGGTCCTGGGTTCAAATCTGGATCCAGACACTTGCCAGCTGTGTGACCCTGGGCAAGTCACTTAACCCCCACTGCCCACCCTTACCACTTGTCTGCCTTGGAGCCAATACCCAGTACTGATTCGAAGATGGAAGGTAAGGGTTTAAAAAAAAAAAAGAATTGTCCTGGATCACTGCATGGCTGCTAGTAGAGAAGTCCATTACATTCGATTGTGCCACAGTGTATCAGTCTCTGTGTACAATGTTCTCCTGGTTCTGCTCCTCTCGCTCTGCATCACTTCCTGGAGGTTGTTCCAGTCTCCATGGAATTCCTCCACTTTATTATTCCTTTGAGCACAATAGTATTCCATCACCAACATATACCACAATTTGTTCAGCCATTCCCCAATGGAAGGGCATCCCCTCATTTTCCAGTTTTTGGCCACCACAAAGAGCGCAGCTATGAATATTCTTGTACGTGTCTTTTTCCTTATTATCTCTTTGGGGTACAAACCCAGCCACACTCTACCTTCTCCAAGAGGTTTTTCAGAGTCCCTCAGCCGCCAGTACCTTCACCTCCGAGATTACCTTCCATCTACTGCCACTTATTAACTGTAAACTTCACCATTTGTCTTAGTTTCCTCGTTTGTAAAATGCACTGGAGAGGGAAATGGCACTCCAGTGTCTTTGCCAAGATGGATGCAACTGAAAAATGACTGAACAAACCACAACTGTGTATATCTTACACATTGATTTGCAAGCTATTTCCTCCATTAGACTGTAAGCTCCTGGAGGGCAGGAGGTTTTTTGGGCTTTCCTTTATACCTCAGTGTTAGCACACAGTGCCCAGAAGGCATTTGGTAAATGCCTGCTGATTGATTAATCTAATTCTCTGATAAATCACTGAAAGGCAGGATGCCAAGGAGAGGCCTTAGTCCACTCCGGATTGCCATGGAAGCTGAGACCAAGGAATACTCCCTCAATTCCAACCAGTCAACCATTTCCCTAACCCACCTAGCAACACTCTCATCAAGAATGAATTCCTCAAATTTTTCCACAGGGATTTCATTACATTTTCTCAAAAAATAAAAACCAGAGCTCCTATGTCAATGGCATTCTCTGATCTAATATCCGAGGGACGCCACCAAAAGAATGAAATGAGGAGAGTCAGGCATCCCTACGCATACTATGGGCTCTTCATGCGCTTTCTTTTCCCTTCAAACACTAATCAATAATGCCTGGGGTTGCCTGGTGACCAGCAGAACCACAGAGAAGTCCAAGGAAAAAGCAATCCAAACAGCTATGTATGGAGAGCGATCGCAAGTAACTTCAGAGGAAACTCAGCACCTGGCAGGGAGATCAGAATAGCTTTACCCAGACTCCTCAAGGACTGACACTAGCCTAGAACAAGTGGGGAGAAAAGAGGATGTTTACAGTAAGGGCCTTTCTCCATAACCACAGGGAGAGGATTACAGCTCTCTGGGTTCCCCAGTCTCTCTCCCATCCATATAGCCATCCATTTCTTAAGAGCAATGATGATAATGAGAGGGGATGTCGACATGACCCTTCAAGGCTTCCAAACTCCTAGAAACATTCCCTTCTTTGTTACTTGTTGTCAAATAGGGATCACCACCAGCACTTTATAGAAGAGGTCATTGAACGTCTTTTCCCATACAAAGATTGGGGGATACAAATTTTAGGGGGGAAGGAGTGCTGCTCCATCTCCGTGAGCTGGGAAGGAGCTGGCGATGAGGACCAAGGCCAGGCTTCCCAAAGAGCATGCTATTTCCTAAACGGTGGCATTCTTCCCAGAGTTTTCCCCTGGGCGTCCAGATGCGGCTGCCTTCTCTTCAACACCCTGATCTTTCTCTCTCTCTCGGCTTAGGGAACACAGTGACTCATAGGGGGGAAAAAACAAACTCAGGGTGGAAGGAGCCTGTATCTGAGACACAAACAGATTTCCTTCTCCAGCTGCATTCCAGCATGGAGCTGGCTCTCTGCATGAAGCTACTTGTCAAGGATAGCAGCCAGCTCTGTACGCAGGCAGGTCTGCAGCACCCCCTTGTTGGAGGCACCAAACAGGAAGGACGGCGACGGGTTCAATACTGTTTCGTGTAAATTGCGCTCTTGTGCTCACCTCCCGGAGAAGGACCACAGCTGTGGGAGGGACCGGCGGGATGTAGATGGGTGCACACACCAGCCGTCCCACTGGGGAGAAAATCCATCCATTATTCCGTACAGAAACAGGAAAAGCACCACACTCCCGAGCCAGCCTGCCGCGGGGAAGTCACAACAAGAGTGCGTCAGGAGTCTGGCAGGTCAGAGATACAGGAAAGCATCACGGTGAGAATGAAAGAAGGGCACAAACCCGGCACTTTGTGTCCTAGTGTTCTGCCGTCACCCTGTGACTCAGACAGGGCACTGCTCTCCCCACACAAATAACTGAAAGGGTGGAGTACCAGACCTGGGTTCAAGGCCTGCCTCCATTCATCCTGGCTGGGGGATTCTGGGCAAGTTCCTCAGGGGATCCAGGGAACTCTCCAATCAGGGGTTAGGAGAAGGAGCACACCCACCAGGGCAGGGAAGAAAAGAAATCACAGACCGCGCCCCACTTTCCATGGCACCCCCAAAGAAAGGCTATTAATGTAGTCTACAAAATGAATAGCTTAGAAAAGTAAAATTCACCTGAATAAGCAAACTACATCTGGGTAGCAGGCATAATACCCAAGTAAGATCCCATAATTATAAAAAAATAATAATAATAATAGCTAACACTTTCTAAAAGGTTCGCAAGTCACTTTATAAATCTCTCTTTTAGCTGGAAAGACTTTCATGGACTGATGCAGAGTGAAATAAGCAGAACAGGGAAACGTTGCATAAGGTGTGGAGCAATCAAATGTGACAGACTTGGCTACTCTCAGCAGTGCAATGATCCAGGACATTTCGGAAGGCCTTCTGACAAAGAATGCTCTCCATCTCCAGAGGAAGAACTCTGGGAGTCGGTGCAGATGAAAGCAGCCGATTTATCACTTGCTTATTTGGGTTTGTTTTGGGGTTCTGTTTACTTACAAAAATAAACACTATAGATTAAAAAAATAAAATTTAAAAATAAACAAAACTACACATTAAAAAAAATCTATTTTTTATCCTCACAACAACTCTGGGAGGTAGGCGTTACTATTATTATTTCCATTTTACAAAAGAGGACCCTGAAACAAAAGTCAAGTGACTTGTTCAGGGTCTCACAGCCAGGAGGTATCTGAACTTGAGTCTTCTATTCATTACACCCACTTGTTGTTTCCCTCAGGTCAGGGAAGCTCGGGCTTAAGCTTTGCCTACAACATGTGAGCTGTGAGACCACAATCACAAGTCAAGATCAAAACTAGTAAGTACAGAGATTTTGCTAATCTGCATTCTTAGAGGGAATTTCCACACTGGGAGCATCTTGGACTGATGAACCCCCTGTCCAGTCTTCACTCCTATCAGAAATTAAAATCATGGAAAGGAATGTTCAGGGCATTCATATTCCAGAAACTAATCATGATTTTTAAAAATTAACAAACACAACAAATGTAACAAAATAAAAATTAAGACAAAGTAGGAGCTCCTACACCGTTTTCTCTGACTTGACAAGCCCATCGATCGGCTATGGAGTTACTCCTTAGCTAATGAAAGTCAGGAGGCTTCCTAAGAGGGGACAAGATGGCACTTTGCTTTGACTACCCCTGCTGCTCTGAAATTGGCACAGCGGCCACAGCCAACCCATGCCGGTGCCCCCAAAGACCCCTGGCTACACCCCATGTCTCATGGTCCTGTGAGATTCATTCTGGAACCAGCAGTCCTAGAGGCCAGAAATTCAAATGCTTCGCCTCTATTTATTGAACACTTGGAGGCTACCGAATCCTTTGGGGCTATGGGCACTCGCAGCATTTGAAACGTTGAAGACATGATTTATGGCCTCAAGAAACGTGCAGACAACAATAGAAATGGTCCACGGTCAAGAAAGGGCCGGTAGCCACAGTGGACTTTCAGGAAGCCCTAAATTTGGATCCTGCCTCAAAAAGTGATTAGCTTTGTGACTGGGAAAATCACTGAACCTCTCCCGGACTTGATTTCATCACCTAGAAAACGTGAATAACAGAAATGTACCTCTGAGAGTTGTAGTACAGGTCAAAAGCACTTGCAAATCTTTAAAGTGCTATATGAAAGGTGGCTGCTATTATCCCATGCTAAAATGCAAGCAGGGCAGGTCCAGTGTGGCTGTTAACTTTGTATCTCCAGAGTCTAACCCAACATAGAAGCCTAGTTATCATTTGAATGAAATGAAGAATTGGGAAAGGGAAGAAAGGAAGGCCAGAATCTCGAGGAGAGACTAGCCAAAGGTCACTGCTACAAAAAGGCCAAGGAAAAGCTTCCGTGGATTTAGGGAGCTCATTCTTGGTGACCTTCATGAGTCTGGTTCTGGCAGAGCAATGGAGGTCCAAATGAAGGGAGGTTAGGGAAATGGGGATGAAGAAGGGAAAAGCTGTGACATGGCCCAGGGGTGTGTCAAACTCAAATACAAAGAAAGGGACCCTTGCTCTCCCACGTTGACGTGGAAAGCCAAAATTTAATGTTCTCTATGTTGTGTTGCAGTTTTATTTATTTTCTTAAATAGTTCTCAACTGGGAGCGGGTCCCAAGTTTGACACAACTGGTGCTGGCCGTGTCTTTGCTGACGTCTATCCATGAAAGGAATAAGAAACCTGGGAAAGGTGTCCTTGAGGAGTCCTGTAGAGGCATTTCATTCACACCCAGCACGGTGACAAGGAAGCACCCAGAATGGAGACTAGAGATGCTAGATGGGGCAAGGCAAGGGAGGAGGACCAGAAGGAAGTCAACCTGTGAGTTCTGTCTAGAACTTCTTCCTCTAGAAAAAGAAATAATCGGAGAGATTTAGGAAGAATGATACATCTCGGAGAAGATGGGGGTACAGTAGGGATTTCTTGCCAGATGGTCTCAATTTCCTCCTTAAATTGGTTTTGCTAACTATTCCAGAAAAGAATGATAGTTAGATTAATGTTTGTAATATACTTGGAAAACCCTCGACACAACCCTTCTTAGCCTCGAGTGTATCCATCTGCCTGGGCCCCAAGAGATGGCTCCATCTGCTTTGGGGCTTCATGTTTTTCCAAACGAGTCCTAAACAAATCTATGTATAATTATAATCAAGGACCATTTCCTTCTGTAATCAAAGATGATGGTCCTGAAGGTGTTGCTATCAGCATGTGTAAACATGAGCCATAATAAGCCTTGGAGGTCATGGCGTGCACATGAAGACATCTGGAGCAAACTACATGAGCCATGGCAAAACTGGCCTATATATAGAAGCAGTTCTCAAACTGGTTTTGTTTCAGGAACTCTTTATTCTCTTTGAAATTGCTAAGGATCGTGACGGCCCCCTCCTACAAAGCTTCTACCAACTAATATTTACCGTATTAGAAAGGAAACCGGATTAGAATGATCATAAAAACAGTTCTGACTTTGCTGCACCTTGTGGGGATCGGGGGAGCCCCAGGGGTCCATAGACCACATTTGGAGAACCACTGTAATACAGTCCTTATATTTATATGGCGCCATACATTTGTAAGGCAGAAAGAGTCCTGGGCTGGTAGCCAAGGGCCAGAGCTTGGAATCCCAGCCTTGGCCATCACGCGTTGGGTGAGAATGTGCAATGGACCTTTCTTCTTCCACATTTGGAAAATAGGAATGATATTTTTTTCAGTACCAACAAAGCATCTTACGGACTTTTATCTAATTTGATTCTCACAATCACATGATGAAATAGAAACTGTAAGGATTATTTTATTATTTCCTCCTATTATGCTCACTTAGCTAATGAGGCAGGATCTAAACCCAGGTTTCTCCTGATTGCAAAAATATATTTGTTCTTCACTCTGCTATGATTTCTGTACCTACATTCATACACATATTTATGCACAAACAGTGAATTTATAAAAAAGCATTTATTATTATTATTAATAATAATAATGGTGGTTGTTCCGTTGCTTTGGTTGTGTCTGACTCTTGGGGACCCCCTTGGGGGATTTCCTGGCAGAGATACCGGAGTGGTTGGCCATTTCCTTCTTCAGACTGTTTTACAGAGGAGGAAATGGAGGCAAACAGAGTTAAGTGATTTGCCCAGGGTCACACAGTGTAGTGAAGGTCTAAGACCAGATGTGAATTCAAGAAGATGAGTATCCCTGACTCCGTTCCATCCATTGTGCCCTATTCCTGTATTATTATACAGAATCATATTATTGCAAAATGGGATCATTATGTTATTATATAATACCTGATTACTATAGAATAATCTTTACCAGGAACGGCAGTATTATATGGCACTTACTATATGCCATGCACTAGGGAGAGGGGCATCAAAACAAGGCCCCCTCTCTGCCCTCAGGAAGCTGACATAAGGGAAGCAGCACATGGAACTGTGCGTGGGGGCCATGAGTAAAGTCAGGAATGGGCTGAGTTCAAAATAAGAAAAACGCTTCTTCTACGATGAGCAAAAAGTCATTCTGCCATCACTAGGAAGGAGGGTGGAGAAGGGAATGAAACCAGGGGGAAGAACTATTCCCCAAACAGACGATGGGCTTTCTCTGCTTAGGGAAACAAATTCTGTTTTAGGCAAGCCCTGTATTTCCCTGGAGAATATAAACTCCTTGAGGGCAGGTTTGCCACTTTAGATCTGGATTGCCACATTTGGAGCTGAAAGAACACTAGTCCAGCCTCCTCAATTACAGCTGAGGAAACTGAGGCCTCGGGCAGCTTCAAAGAAGTATCCTTGAGGTCATATGAGTAGAAAGCAGTTCCTGTGACTCAAGAGTCTGTGTTCTTTGCACGGCATCTTTGCATCCCTAGATCCTAAACTTGGTAAACAGTTAGGCAAATGTTCACTGAAGAGAGAAAACCACACCTGTGGGGCCCTGGGCAAGTCTTTGAAGCCTGACTGCTGAACCCTCACAGTTTTGGTTCTAAGACAGAAGGTAAGGGTTAAAAAAAATCATTGTGAATACAGGCAATTCAGAGATGTGGGAGGATCGGTGCGAACCAAGGGCAGGGTGACATATTGGACTCAAAGAACGCTATAACTGGCTACGACAATGTTAATTTTTTAAATTGCCAAAAGGAAGCCAAACTCCGAGTCATCAAAAAGTCAGCTGTGATCCTAGAGAAAATGAAAGGGCCATCGCGAGGCAGACTGATGGACCCTGTGCCACATGAAGTCATTACTGCAGACGCTTTTCTATTAGTATTCAATAATCTCACAGAATAAGAAGGTCCATTCTGGAGCTGTGAGTAGGGGTGACATTTTTCCAGAAAAAAAACTGTGACCCAACGACAAATGGCATCAACAAAATGTCTTTCTTTTCTTTCCGGGATATATTGAAGAACATCCTACATTTTAGACACCGCCTTAAGAGCTCTGGCCTGGACCTGGAGGACTGAATGATGTGACCAGAAGAGATCTGGAAAGATTATCTACTGCACTGCACAGGGCACGGTTGTCTAGAGTTCTTTAGGAAGAGGGATCCTCCGACTTCCCTCAGTAACCCACTAAAACATTCTGTCTGTTCTAATCAGGAATCCGGGAGCTGTTCCATCTGGACAGCCAGGCTGACATAGCTTTTGTTTGTGTGTTTGTTTACAGGGCAGAGAGCAGTCTTAGCCTCCCATTTCGGGGTTGGTGGAGCCCGTAAACAGAGGAAATGGTCTCCAAAGAGAATCCTGGGAACAATACGATGACTTCACGTTCCAGGGAAACAGGAACAGCTGTCCTAAGTGTTTCACCTTACAAAAGCCCAAGGAATTTGTATACTTCTGCCCAGAATATTTCTTGTATGGCAGGAAGAAAAGTCTCCAGCCTGAGGTGAAGAGAAACCTTCCAGGTTATGTCATTATAAAGTGGAGATAATTACAGCAGGGTTACTGTGACGATCAAATAAGATAGACACACACATGAACGTACAACGCATTATATTAATACTAGCTATCATTATTTTTATCATATCTTCAGCTGATTTCAAGGGCAGCTTCAATGAAAGATTGTGCCTCAGTTTCCTCATGTGTAAATGCTATTCATTGCCACCTGTAAAAGAGTCAGCTTGATGCATGTCCTGGTGGCTTGCTCATAGCCATGACATTCCCAGGATTCTCTGGGAAGAACAGAATTGAAGTGTGTCTTTACCTAAGGGCGCTATTTCATCAGCTAAGGGGAAGAATTCCCTGCAGTAATCTGGGACCTGATGGGAACTCTCAGCTGTCTCCAAGTCCTCTACACACAAGGATCGCTTGGGTGTTCTTATTCATCTAGCTCCAAGGCTGACCCAAACCCGTTTTCTCTTTGTAGTGCCATTTCTTTGGGATTCTCCATTCACCAGTGTTTCAAGTGTGCAGGGCTCTGTGTCGAATCCCTTCTCTGCCTTTTTAGGGAGCTTACAGAGCTAGTGATCTGACTGACACAAGAAGGCCGCCAGGCCGGAAGGATGCTCTCCAAATGGTTCCATTCCTCAAAGGGAAGCCACCTGGGGCTTTTCTGCTCAAATTGGAGGCCTGCGGAAAGGGGAAGAAGCAAGAAGGGCAAGAGGAACGAGGAGATGAGGGATAGGGGAAAGGAGGAAAAGGCATTTCTCTGGAGCACTCTTATCTCTCACTACAGATTCAAGCGTGGCCAGCACCATCTTGTCCTGCTATCCAAACTAAGGGATACTTCCATCAATACCTTCCCAAGCTAAGAACAGAGGCAAAAAGAAATCCCTCGAAGCCCCATAGATCCCAATGAGGGACTGGATTAGGTCTTCTGCCCCAAGAGGAATCTCTGAACCCCCCCAGCGGCTCTTCCATGTACATGGGCACTGCTGTTAGTTAGTAGCTGCAAGGGCCATCTCTCTCAGGGAAAAAAGAGGAACAGAGATTGCTTCCTGGAGAACGGACTGTGCCTGGGAGCTCCTGAGGTCTGGGCTAGCCTCGACTCTAGGCCCGTGCTCAGACAAGAGAAGCCCTTACACCAAAGCCTGTGTGGTCAGAGGAGCGTATCTCAAGGCTAACCCCTGTCGAGAGTCAAGCTTAGGCAGCGATAAAAGCGTAGGACAAGGCTCTGCTAGAGTTCACACAGTCTGGCTTGCTCCATCTAGGCACCTCCGCTGCTTGGCTTTCTGCCTCTAAACCGGCGAAATGCTTTCTCCGGAAAGAACTGTGATGCTCTAATGTCAAACTTAAGCGCAATAAGCAGAGTGAGTGGTTGGGGGGTGAGTTGGTAGCTCCCTCGTGTCCAAAGGTAAGAGATTCCTGAATCTGGGGTAGAAGTAAGGCAGCAGGATGGGCCTCCGCCACGCCGTCTACACAGTCCTGACTCTAAACCTGGGAATGACAACACTAAACCTTGAAGACCCAGCCAGATCGGAGATGGGTGCTTCTTGGTGCTGTCGGCTCCCTGAGCACCTAGGAATAGCCATTGCTCATTACCTCGTGGCTTCCAAGCTTCTCAGGGAGCCCCCAACCTCCTGAATCTCTCCCAACTGCAAAATGACGCCGGAATGAATCTTGTTAGGCTGTCCTCTGTGTTTATCTTTCTCTCTTCCTATGGACTAGCGCATAATTGGATCACAAAATCACTTATCTGGAGGGGGAGTCAATTCATTCTCCTTTTCACTTATTTCCAACTGACCCCTAAAATAGCCCTAACTCACCTCAGGTCAGGGGAGACTAGACTTGGCATCTGAAATTTGGATATCTTCTTCTTGTGGATCTTTGGCAAGACACAGACGCTGAATATTTTCCTTATATTTATCACCCTTAAAATCCTGTATTTCCTTTAATTATTTAGAATTATTATTCAGAGAAAGTATCTTCCACATGCTTCACCAAAGGGTCTGGGACACAAAAGTCAGAACTTTTCCTCCTTAGTTCCTTTGCTTGCTTATCAGCTGCCATGGGTTCATTTATCACCTCCATGAAGGTGGTTCCCCAATCTATATAACCAACCCCTTTCCCTCCCCCCCTTTCTCCCTCCCCCTCTCTCTGTCTTTCTCTTTTCCTGTCTCTGTCTCCCTTTCTCTCGGTCTCTCCCCTCTGTCTCTGCCTCCCTTTCTTTCTCTCCGTCTCTCCCCCCTCTCTCTGTCTCTGTCTCCCCTCAGCCCAAGACACCAATTGCCTGTCACTTCTCCATTCCTCACTTGGCGTGTGGATCCATTTTTTGTTGCTGTTCATCTCTTAGTGGCATCTGACTCTCTGGGACCCCACAGACCCTGGCACACAGCCCTTCTGCCCTCCACTCTCTCTGAGTCTGTCCAGGTTCACGGTGATGGTCTCCACAACACTATCTTTCTGTCTTGCCCTCTGCTGTCTCCTTTCCCTTTTGCCTCGAATGATCCATTTTGGAGAAGCCCAAATGCACAACTGTGTTACAGAGCTCTGACTGCTAATGAGACTTTCAAGAATCTACGACCGGTCTGAGGGACTTATGAGAAAGACGCTCTCCACATCCAGAGCAAGAACTGTGGGAGCAGAAACACGGAAGAAAAACGACTGCTTGATCACGTGGGTCGAAGGGGACAGGATTAGGGATGTAGCCTCGACAGGATCGCCCTGGTGTAAATGTTAATAAATGGAAATGGGTCTTGATCAATGACACATGTAAAACCCAGCAGAACCGGGCCTCGGCCACGAGAGGGGGTGGGAGGAAGGGAGGGAAAGAACATGAATCATGTAACCATGGAAAAGTCTTCTAAATTAACTAAATAAATAAATGAACTTAAAAAAATAGAAAGTCCTGAGTCTCAGGGGAGTTGACCGATTTGCCCAATGTTGTGCGGTGAATAAGAGGTCAGTTATTTCGATCTAGGTACAGTATTCAATATTCTACAGCCTTTGCCTCTCTTGTGCACTGGTACAAATAATATACTCAAAATTCACATGAAGACCCCAAGACTTATGAGTGTCAGGTGACGAGCTATGCCCTGCAAGTGGCAAGCGTGTCCGTGTCGTTGCAATTCAGAGTTGATCCATTCGAGCAACAATAAAACAAAAGGTACATAAAAAAGAATCTGTGACTGGGAAGAGGACTCTGAGGAGGGATCAGTGAATAGTTGGGAGTCGGAAGTCCCGAGTTCAAATACTGCCTCAGGTAATTTACCATCTGCGTGCCTGAGTAAGTCGCCTCATGGTTCTCAGCCTGCTTCCTTCTCTGCAAAATGGGACGAGAGTGGCTCCTGGCTCCCAGCCCTCCGGTCAGGACTGGCTGCAGCAGCAGTCTGTAAGCAGCGGCCATCAGCATTAATGTTACCAGGAGCACCGCCTGTCTCCACTCGGGCCTCATCCGGCCAGAAAGGGGACCGTAAAACGTGGCTGCGGCCGGCGCTCTCGCCCTCTACCCGAGCTCTGCACGCCGCGCCCCATCCCCCAGCAGCACGGAAGGGGCTGTGCCAAGAGTCACAGAGAAAGGCCGTGGGAGCCCAGGGCCCTGGTGCCAGCCACAGCCCCGGGTGAGGCGGGCCTGTGAGGGAGGGTGACTGACAAGAAAGCTGTGATCAAAACGTGTTTGAAAACCTGTGAGCTGATGGAGCCAAGCGCAAACGAAGGGTGTACCTAGGATCCCGTGTACGGCTAAGACGGAGAGTCCTGACTCAATGAACCGGAATGCTTGGCTTGGCATCAGCAGAAGCCGTGAAATCAAATTCTGCCTTCTTCCTAGCTCTGACCTGGGACAAGTCGCGTCTATCTCTGGGTGCCTCCATTTCCCTATCCATAGCAGGGAGGGGGTCGAATCAAGGGTCTCCAAAGACCCTCCCAACTCCGGATAAGCCATGAAAAAGATTCCCTCCTGGAATATGGCTAACCCCTTGAGCACAGTGCGTGGCACACAGACGGCGCTTAATGGACCGTTATGGAGGGATTGATTCATGTGGCAATGTTTTCCGTGGCTTCCCGGGTGGAAGTCTCCCATTTCCTGTCTTCTAAATGGGTGCAGGAGGAGCTCCAAGGAGGGAGAGAATCGGAAACTCAGCATCAATGAGCTTTTCTAAAAAGAAAAGCCACATCTGCTTAATCCCGTCATTTAGTGAAGGCAGCAGGGCAAGAGGTGTCACAGGCCTGGAGAGAGGACGCTCTGCACATGCCAGCTCCCGCACTGCAGCCGCCGGTGCGCCCGGCGAAAGCGCTGCCAGGACCCTGCAGAAAGCAAGCCCTGGGGGGAGGCACAAGCCGCTCGGCTTCCTGCGTGCGCTCAGGCCGGGGCTCTGCCCGGACAGTGGAAGGAGGCCGGCCTGGGCTTCCCAAGGCCTTTGCTGGCCTCTAAAATGGTCCTCGCTAGAGCCTCGAGCCCACCTGACAGCCGAGCAGACGGGGAGGCCGACAGCCTTGGCTGGCCCAGGCCCCAGGCCAGGGGTTCGGGCTCCGGCGCCTCAGCTGCTCTACTTCCCTCCCGCACGTTCGAGGGCTCCCCCCCCCCCCGGCGGCTCCCCCGCAGGGCCCAGAGGCCCACACTGCCTTTCTCCGCTTCTCCTCCTCTCTGAGAGGGAGAACTAGCACCAGAAGCCACATGGCAGGTGCTCGGCTGCCACCTCGTGGCGAGACGGAACAAAGGGGGCACCCCAGGCTCCTTACCAAGAGAGATGGGGAAGGGGGCAGGGAGCCAGCGGCGGACCCCAACAGCGGGCAGGCGCGGTCTGGGCTGAGGAGGAGCTGGCCTCCCGGTCGGAGAGCCAGGCCCTAAGGTAGCCGGGATGGTGCCCAGCCCCCTCCCTGAGCACGGACTCCCCTGGGGGGGGGGGGTCTGTCCTTCAGCTCCCAGACAAAGGATCCCCAGAGAGCCGAGAAGCTCCCCTTTCCCTCTGACCGCCCCGTCTCCGTCTTCCTCCCTCCCGTCCACCCCGCCTCCTGATGCTCTTCGGGTCCCCTCAGGGGGACCTCGTCCCGTTTTACAGGTAGACAGAAGAAGGGAGCCCCATCCCCCAGCAGAGGCCCGCCCCAGAGCCACGGCTGAGGGCCACAGGCTGCGCTGCTCGCGAGGCCAGAGCTCCGCCAATCACTGGCCGGGGCGCCGGCCGAGGCACCTCCCCACCCTCACTCAAAGGGGAGGGTGGCTTTGTTCAGGCCAGGCCGGGCGGGCTCCTCCCCCACTCGAGTCCTTCTAGGGCCCAAGGCCGGGCCCACCCTAAAAGCGGAGGGCCAACAAGCAGGCGGGGAGCAGCGGGTGTACGCAAGGCCCCTCTAAAACGAAACCACCCAGACCCAAGAGAACTCAAATACGGGCACAAGACGCCTTCCCAGAGACGCCGCTGGGAAGGAAGCCAAAGAACCAGGAAAAGCGTGAGGGGAAGGGCAGCTGGCCTGGAGAGGAGAGGTCCTGGGTTCAAATGGAGCTCCACACCCTTCCTCGCTGGGGGACCTGGGGGAGTCACTTGGCCCCCCGCCTCATCCTCCCTGCTCTTGCCTTAGAATTACTACTAAGACAGAAGGCGGGGGCATAAGGGGAAAGCCCAAGGGCCCTCCTGGACGTGCCGCGGCACCCGGCTGGAAGGATGGCCGCAGGGCACGCCCCAGCGGGAATTGGGCTTCATGCAAGAGAAGCTGTTAGACGTGGGCCGGACACGGGGAAAGCCTGAACCCGGACGCGGGCTCTTCCTCTGGAGTTACGTGACTCCGGACGAACCGTAACTCTCAGCGTCCTCCTCTGTCCTGGGATGCTCACAGCACGGGAGCCAGCGGGATAACGGATGTCCGGCGCTGTAACCCCGGCAGCAGCATCCTCGCCACCAGCATGAATAGCTTTGGAAGGCGCCTTCCCTAGGGCTCCTCGGAGAGACAAGACGTGCCCAGGGTCGCCGAGCTAGCCAAGGTGACTGAGAGCTAAAGGGATAAGCGCCCATTATGGATGCTATAGATCAAACCGCAATAACAATGACGCCAGTGAACGCTGATAAAGTGCCTTAGGGCTGGCAAAGTGCCGATACGAGCTCACTTAGTTCTGGCGACAACCCAGGGAGAGACGTAATGATTCCATGTTACAGATGAAGACACGAAGGCAGACAGTGGTGAAGGGGCTCGTTCAGTCAAGCCGCCGGGAAGCGAGTCTGGTCTTCCTGACTCCGGGCCCCCGCTCCAACCACTGTGGCACTCCCCGGCCTTTCTAATGTCAGGATTTGAATTCGAGTCTTCCTGATTCCAGACCAGCCCCCTAACCGCTGCACCACCTGCTTCAGAGTTGCGGACTCCAACCAGAGGGCTCTAGTTGCCGTACAATTCAGCCTCTCTTTTAAAATAAAGACACCCCAAGTCTCCAGAGCACATGGGCAAACGCATTACAATACGTTGTCGTGAAACAGAAGAAACTGGCAACAACAGATGAAAAGAGTTCGTTGCCAATGAAAAAACCCGAGAAGTGACGTTAAAAGGCGCTGGCAAGCCCTTTCATCCAATGTGCATCCCTCTAGGAGCAGACCAAAGGAGGGGATTCCCCCTTCCCTTTCCCAGGCCTCCACCCTTCGGTGCCGTCAGGAAGTCCCTGAACCCGGCTCCCCCGCAGGACAGGCTCCCCTACCTTGTCAATCTTATCTGGCCGATTGGTAGCTGCCAGAACGACGACGTCTTTGAGCTGCTCGATCCCGTCCATTTCCGTCAAGAGTTGGGCCAAAACTCGGTCGGCTACGTTTCCGGCACCTGAAGAGCTAGATTTAGAAATGAAAATTCAGAGCCTCCCCAGCACTGCCTCTGCACCCAAAAGGGAGAACGACGAGGAAGGAAAGTGTGGGCATGCGGTCAAATACTCTTGCTGGACATCCCCCCCCCAATCCGTTCCAGACCAGAAGGAAGACTACGGAAAGGAAGTGCCTGCCACAGCAGAAAACGGGACTTAAGGCCCAGTCCCCCAACTCTCTCCGAGGCACACCGGAGCCCAAAGTAAGAACTGATCGGTCAGCAGCCATTTATTAGGCACGAGGAGGCAGGCTCAGGTGGCCTGGTGGCGGGGCTGGGAGTCAGGAAGACCAGAGGCCAAATCTGGCCTTGGATACTTAGTAGTCAAGTCACCCTGGGCCGGTCACTCAGCCCCATTGGCCTTGGTTTCCTCATCTGTCAAATGAGCTGAAGAAGGCAATGGCCAGCCACTTCTCCTTCGGTGCCAGGAAATCCCCAAATGGGATGCAGACACTGAAACCACCAAAGGGCAAGCGTGAGAGGAAGCGTGCCGAGTCCCAGAGCTGTAGAGCAAGAGCAAAACCTTCTCTGCCTGAGGGAGCTTATCCTCTCTTGGGGGGCACACAGGCCTGGATGAGGGAAGTGAAGAGGCAGAGATGGGAAGGAGGGGAGCACCGGCGCCCTCCCCTCTCTTCCTGCTGCAGGGGTGCTGCTGATGGAGGCCAGCCCTGCCCCGGGGCAAGCTAGAGAGCCAGAGAAGCCTTCACCAGCCTCCGGCCTTCTCCCTGCAGTCTCTCTCATCAAGCCGGTTGCCCCTGGGCAGAGCTATTTGTGCACCATCTTCTGCGTCAGGCCAGGGGCTCCCCAGGAACAGGAATGATGCTGTGCTTTTGTTGGCATCCTCAGGGAAAGAGAGCACAGTGCCAGGCACAGATACGTGCCCGCCGGCGCGGCTTCTCCTTCTTGTGTGGAGTAATCATCACCCGGCGCGCGGCTGCCTTCTGACAGGACTCCTTTGAGCTTTGGGGCTCTGGAGGCGCGGCATGCAAGGAGGAAAGGGCACCCTACTGAGGGTGCGTTCTGTGGGACCCCTTTGAGACAGGCGGGAGTCCTCTTTCCAGGGAAACTCCATCTTATTGCTTCCCTCTTGACCTCTTCTAACCTTTGGCTCTGCCTTATGCCCGAGCTTCGGCCCCGTCATCGGTTCCCTGAAACACTTGCAACCTCTAATGATTTATGGCTCGTCCTCGTAGAAGGGCGTTTTGGGTTCTTTGGGGTTTTAAATAGAAAGGATGTTAAGAGTAAAGAGGAAGGAAGGGAACAAGCAGAGATCAAGCACCTACCAGGTACCAAGCACTGAGCAAGTGAGCCCTTTATAATGTCATCTCGCCGAGGCCTAAAGTGCCCCTACTGTCCCCTTTTGGCAGTTGAGGAAACGGAGGCAGAAAGAGGTTAAGTGGCTTGCTCAGGGTCACCCCAGGAAGGGTCTGAGGCTGGATTTGAGCTCAGGCCGGGCTCAGAGACTGATTGAGTGGGCTAGACCAGGCCCCGCTGACTAAACCAAAAGAAGCCCACAACTCACCAGTAACACACACCGATTATGGAATGACTGAACAAACGATAACAAGGGGCTGCCATCGACAGGAGGAACGCGGAGAAACATGGGGCCATCTGGCTCCATGAGAACATGCACGATGAACAATCAATGAAAACGGGCTCAGGGCCCTGCCCTGCCCGAGGCTGGCTCTCTCCCTGCTCCTCAGAGAGGCAGGGGTCTCTGGGGCAGCCCCCCTGCGCCGTCTGCTGGGGCAGCCCCCCTGCGCCGTCTGCTGGGGCAGCCCCCCTGCGCCGTCTGCTGGGGCAGCCCCCCTGCGCCGTCTGCTGGGGCAGCCCCCCTGCACCGTCTGCTGGGGCAGCTCTGCTTCACTGCTTTTCTGGTACAGGTGGGTGACGAGGGCTACCAAAAACAAGGCATCCATAAACCATCCTTTTAAATCATGACGAAAGCCCAAGAGAACCCACGCCAAACCTCAGGACCAAATCCCATGAAGTCGTAATTCTTCAGACCGAGAAGCCTCACGTGCTCTTCTAGCAACCCCCTGTCCACTTTACTTTATCCACATTATGGATTTATTCCACTGATTACGTTTTGTTACATTTAAAACCCCCGGAGCTCCCAAGGTAGGCCTCCTCTCCCTGATGGGAGCCCGTGCAAACCTTGTCGCCCTGGGCAACCCCGGCCCACGTCTTTCTAAAGAAGGTCTGGGGGCTGGCTGTCTCAGGCTATCTGTCCGTCCGTCCAGGCCCTCTTCCACTGCTGATCACCCCCCATGATAAGTCTTCTCCACCATTCCTGGAGCCCTGGGGACGCCCCTACCCGACGCTGGGCACAGCCCTCCGGATCGCCCATTTTGGGGATTTTAATGACGCTTCTGTAGCCCTAAAGATCCACCAGGAGTCCAGTGGCAGAAAGAAAGTGAGCTTCTGCCGGACAGTTCAAAGTGCTGGAAACTTCCCAAAAGGCTGAGAGCCTGTCAGCAAACAGCTCTTGTCTCCCCGGTTACTGGAAGAACCATGGCGAGCCCCCCCCCCCCATCGGTCTTATCTACGGATGTCACACGGCCAACTTGGTCCTCTTGGAGGACAGCCCGTGCCTTTGAGCCTTTCTGTCCTTCGCAGCACCAAGCAAAGTGCTATGGCCCAGGGCACCCCTCAGTGAACACTCGTGGGATGAGACGCGGCGCTCTCTGCTGTCCTGCGACCTCACCGTCTAGGCCAGCTTAGCCGACATGCTAGAGATCCCTATACCTTTTCTAATGTACTTTCTATCTAATCAAGTCTGACGTGTTACCTGCTTCACTTATTCTAGCCCCATCTTACTCCTAGGTGACTATTTTTTAAATCCAGAATTTTTATATTTATATTTAAATATGTATTATATTTTATTATATATGCAATACAATTATATATTATTATTTTTGTTATATTTATTATATAATTAATTTTCTATATAAAATATACTTTATATTCTCTTATTATAGCTTTATTTTATATATATTTATTTTATGTATAAAGTATTTTTGTTATATTTATTTAGTAGCTTTATTTTTATATATATTTGTTTTACATATATTTTATATATATTTCAATATATTTATTTATATGTAAAGTATATTTTGTTATATATATTTAGTATAGTTTTATATTATACTTATATATATTTATTTTATATAAAAACATGTGTTATATAGAGTTAGTATATATTTCATATAGGTATATTTATATATAATTTATATTCTACATTTTTTATCCAGAAAAGGTTTCAAGTTAGGTTCTAGAGTGGAACGAGCGTCCAGCTCTCCCAGAGAATGGATCACGTTCGTTTCTCCTCCTTCCACTTTGGCCTGTGCCAGGCTCTAGAATGAAGGCCAAGTTTCAGGAGCAGAATTCCATCCCCAGCTGCAGAACAGGGGCCCGTGGGGGCATGGAAAACTTTCTCACAAAGCCACGAAACTGGTTTCTACACAGGAACATAAGCTATCTAGAGCCAGAACGAGTGTGCCAAATCCCAAGGTCATTCCTCTGGGTGAGTTTCCAGAGGAAGGCCACCTTCTTGGATTAGGGAACCGGGCAGGCAGAGGGTGGAAAGACACTTGGAGAGGAGGCTGAGTTGGGCAGGGGATGAGGGAAAGGCCCAGGGGGCAACATCCCAGGGGGTGCCACCTTCCTTTCTACCACCCTCTTCCTCTGGCCCTGCCACACCAAAGGGAACAAAAGAACAAAGGGAACTGACACTTGGGAGAGGCTCAGAAACTCTTCACTGCCTTAGCTATGGGCCCCACCTGGAGGGAAGGAGTGAGTAAGACAAGGGTCTTTCTCTGCTTGTTTCTGCCTCCATCTGGCCCAGAGAGCCAAGAGTTCTGCCTTTGGAGTCAGAAGTGTCTCCTTTTCTGCCTCTGAGACCACTGACCAGCCATTTCTCTTCAGACAACCCAACCTGACTTCTGGTTCCATCATTTCCGGTCCAAAGGCAGTGAGAAAACTGTGGCTCAGGGTTGTTCTGCCATCCATGATTCCCACCTCCTATGCGGCACTTATTAGGCTGCCTGGCACACAGTAGGTGGCGATTAAGAAATGTTCTGGGACTTCATCTGCTGACTAATTATCTCTACAACGACTATGTGATAAACTGGGGATTACGTGCAGTACCTAGAAAACGGTCTTCAATACTTGCTGAATGACTATAGAAAAGGGGAGAGTTAACAGAGAAAATTCTCGACCTCGAACAGAGATTCTGTTCTATGTGGGGGGAAAAGGACAGACCCACACCCCCTTGGCTTCTGGCAAGTCATCCTGTACCCCCTGTTCAACAGGAAAAGGAAATTTATTCTAGACTTTCTCATGTGTAGACACAGAAGAAATAAACTAGACACTGTCCCTTGCTCCCTAGCCAAGCCTCCCGTTCCCGTTGGGGCTATCCATACCCCAAGCTGAAAGGCCCTGCTCTAACAAAACAAAAACCAAAGTCAGGGGATGCCCTCTGCAGAAGCATTTTTGACAGAGAAAACAATAATAACAATCCAAAACAAAAAAACCAGGAGAAAAAAGGCAATTCAATAAACTGTTACTTGGTGTCTCTTCTGTGCTGAGGACTAAATTCCACCCTGGAGAGTCCAAGATAAAAAAGAATGAGGTTCTTCCCTCCACCTATGCTGTGGAGGGCCCTGGGTCAGAGCCAGGAGACTCCGGTGAAGCCCTCCCTTGGCATCTGCTAGCTGAGTGACCAGGACGAGTCCCCTCCCTCCTTTGGGCCTTGGCGACTTCGCTGGCTATAAAATGCAGGAATGGGACTAGATGATGTCTCGAGCATTTTCTGGCTCTAAGATGACGTGATTCTACATCATCGGCATGATTTTCCCCGGTGAGTGTGGGTGGCAGAGTGGACAGAGCTCTGCATGTATGATCAGGAAGACGTAAGACTTCAGTTATCAAATGAAGATAACTCCACAGGGTGGGCAGAATAATAATCCACAATCCTAGGTCAAAGGTTACAGAACAAGCCCATTCTCAAATGGACTCTTATGTCGATCAACATGGACTCGTTTAACAAATGATCAAGAAATCCAGAAAAGCGTTGCTGTTCTTGTTCATTCCCTTCCATCGTGTCTGACTCGTGGTGACTTCACTGGAGTTTCCTTGGCAAAGATGCCGGCATGGTTTGCCAGGTACGTCTCCAGCTTACTTTGCAGAGGAGGAAACAGAGGCAAATGGGGCCAAGTGACTTGCCACGGTCCCCTGTCTACTCGCTGTCTGAAGTTAGATTTGAACTCGGGAATGTGCCTCCTCATTCCCTGCTCAGCACTCCGGCCCCTGTGCCCCAAGAGGAACTGTAAGCGCCTTTAGACGGAGCAGGACAGCACAATCGACAGCCAGAATCCTGCAGTTCCTGAGAAAGCCCAGGATGCCTTAAGGCAAAAGTTGCACCTGAAGCTGCATGAAACCGAGGATGGGCAGCAGGGAACTGCAGAGCCTCCGGGGCTGGGACACTCACAGCCCTAGGCGGGACACTGAGATGGCGCAGAGTCTGGGAAGTCCACAGGCCTCAGAGCAGAAGAAGCCTCTGCTTACCTCCTGGGACGTGGGAGCAGGAAGCCTGGGGCTCGAGGGGGAGCTGTGCTGCGAAGGAGGAGGGTCAGCAACAGAGGTACCAGGAACCTCAAAGGGGTCGGCTCTAAGGAAACACTGCCTTGAGAGGATGCTCCGGGAAGCTCTCATGGGAAAGAGACAAAACAGGGACCTGAAACGTGCCGGCACTGTGAACTCAGGCACGCCAGGGAACGGACAAGGCAAGAAAGCAGCAAGGGCAGAGGAAACAGGGCAACACCAACCAGTCCGACTGCACCAGCTGAGTGAGAGACGGAATGGACCCTGGTACGAGGCTGAGGTTACAAACGGGAGTAAGCAGAAGCAGCTGCCGAGTATTAAGAAGTATTATGAGGCAGTCGGTGACTGGATTGAGAGGGCAGGTCCTGGGGTCCTATCTGGCCTCCGATACTTCCTACCTGTGTTGTCCCTGGGCAAGTCATTCAATCCCAATTGCCTGGCCCTTTCTGCTCTTCTGTCTTGGAACCAATGCTGAGTATCAGTTCTAATATGGAAAGTAAGGCTTGTTTTATTTTGTTTTTTAAGAAGAACTACTATGCTGCAAGAGATACATATGAGGTAAATGGAGAAGAGAATAATTCCAAAATAACAACAGGCAGAGCCTCAGAGGAAAACAAAATGATTTCGTCATAAGGAATCTAAGATTTCCTGGAGAAAATGAAGAAAAAGATTATTTTTTAAAAGTAAAAATGAAATAAGGGCTCCAAATGAAAGGATTTAGAAAGAGAAAACAAAATAGAAGGTGAAAAACCCTTACTCCAAAAAAGAGAAAATACCGAAATGGCAATTCTCTTTAAATTTGCAAGTTTACTCTCTGACTGACAGATTGAAATGAGAATGGAGCCGATAGATCTCAATGACTCCATGAGACAAGAAGAAATGCTAGAACAAATTTAAAGGGTTAAAAAAAAAAACAGAAGAAAATGTATCTACTATCAGTTAAAAAAAGGAAAGAGAATTCAAGAGCAAGATTTCTTGAAGTCCACAACCAAAGAAAAAGCATGGATTCGAGGAATCATATATGAAAATGGCTCAGACCTATTAAAAATAGAGAACAGAGTGAAAATAGAATCCACCATGACTTCTTCAACGAAACCTCAAAAGAAAAGCTCAAAGGAATGTCAAACCAAAAAAGAGTATAAGGAGCCAAAAAGAAAAGTTCAAGTACCAAGAAGTCAGCTGGGGTCACGCGAGACCTGCAGGCTACTACTTAAAAGAGAAAAGGTCTTAGCATAATCCAAGAAGCAAATGATAAAGATTGATAACTAAGAATAACGTGTCCTACAAAACTGAGGGAAGGGAAGGATTAGATCTTTATTCAAACAGAGGGTTTTCAAACATTGCTATGAAGAGAACTGAGTAGAAACTCTGAAATCTAAATATGAGAGTCAAGAGAACCCTAGAAGAATAGAGTGTCCCTTTTAGCACATCTGTATATTTGAACAACCAGAAGAGACTACAATAGTCAACTGGGACAGCTAGGTGGGCAGTGGTCAGAGAGCCAGGCATGAAGTCAGGAAAATTCATCTTCTGGAGTTCAAATCCGGCCTCAGACAATTTCAAGCTGTGGCCCTCCACAAGACACCCAACTGTCTTCACCTCAATTTCCTGATCTGTAAAATGAATTGGAGAAGTAAATGGCCAAGCCCTCCAGTGTGTTTGCCAAGAAAACCCCAAAGAGGGGTCATGAAGAGCCGTATATGACTGAAATGACTGAACTAGAACAACAATAGTCAAGGACTTATTTTCTAATGGAGAGTGAAGAAGCAAGTGTCTCATTAGAACCATAAAGGGTCAGAGAAAGTTAAATAAGATAAAGAAGTCCCGGGAGTGGCTTTCATTGGTTTTTATGGAGGAAGAAAAGGGAATACACCTGATCTTCACATTTATTATAACTCTATGAAGCAGATGTTAGAATTGGCCCTACCTTAACCGACAAAGACAGAGGACAAGAAGGGTCAACTGACCTGCCCAGAGCCCCACGCCTAGGAAATGGCTAAGGCAGAACTCAAGTTCAGGTCTTCCAGGCTCCAGTCCTACCATATAACTTCATCAGCTATACTATCTAAAGGCATAACAACTTATAGGTCACAATCCACTCAAAATTGATTTCTTATATGAATACAAAGGCTGCTACCAACTTAAAAAATATAAGAGGAAGATGGATGGGGAGCTTTTACACAACTATGACTAGGAAGAAAATTCTTAACCAAAAAAGGAAAGATATTGGAACCTATCTTAGCCCTTATGCCAGGAAATGGAGGACGACTAACCTAGGATGCGGAATATATTGTCAATGAAGGTACTGTATCAAATGGTTATGATTGAGTGATTTTCTTCAGGATAGTTCCCCCTTGCCCCTTTCTTTTAGTAATGACTGATACAAAATACATGAATAAAACATTCTTGAATGAGGGAGGCAGTACTGAAGGGTGATTACGGGCAAAAAGCAATATTCAAAAGCAATTTCTTACCCCATTTTCTATACCATTATTGTTATCATTACTTGAAAACTTAGAGTCTATCAGAGATCCCTGTGGCCAGACCTCATTCTGGAAGAGACCTGGCTGAGCTCCACTAAGCTTATTTCCCCTTACAGCCATCGATGGACAGAAAATCCAGAGAGTTTTCAAAGAACAGCCATACCAAGAGACTTCTGCTAACATTACGTATTATCCCAGATTTTATTAAAGATGCTTAACACGGTCAAAACAGGTTGTGTATGAACTAAAATATAGTTACACATATTCTTTCTCTAATCATTTGTAACAGCATCTTCCTACTGTAGAGGGTCAAACTATCTCAGCAAACTCTTTAGAGAACCCTCACATTTCATGAAACTGAGACCCATAGATGTGATTTGACTTCCCCAAGTCCATCCAAGTCACAAGGTCCCTTCCAACTCTAGACCTATGATCCCACGAGTAGATGACCTTTAAAATCTTCGCTAGCTCTCAATTTGTGATCTTGGGAAAGCTAAGTAAGCAGACCAAATTATTTTACTCACCTCCAAAATTGTAATTTCTGTTGTGTAAAGAACTCCAGATCCTCACTTCCAGAAAAAGAAGATCACAACCAATTACACTTATTTTACAGATTACACTTAGCTAATATTTTATATTTTTGGCAGCCTGGAGCAATAGATAGATTAATGAATTTAAAACTCAATGTTCAGAGTCTGGCTTAGGTAATAACTATCTTTATGTCCCTGGCAAAATCACCCCAGTTTTCTGAAACTCAGTTTTCTCATCTGTAAAATGGGAATAAGGACCAGCACCTACTGCATGGGGCTTTTCTAATGAGATAGTATCTGTAAATGACACAGCAAGCTCAAAAGCAATCCAGAAAGGGGAGCTATACTTATTACTATTTTCAGGGTGATTTTAATACTTTCAAAATCAAAATCAAAAAAGGATCCAACTGGATTCTAAGAAGCACCTTATAAAGTCATTGGGGATAACAACACTATCCCCATGAAGATAAACCATGACCCATCTCCAGGTGCAGAGACTTTCACAATCAGCTGTGAGGCATTTCTAGAATCCTGGTCAATGATCCCTTCTAGCTCCACCTAACAACTCATTTCCTCTTGGCCTCATCTTCAAGTTGGCCAAATGAAGTTTTATGTGGTCAAGGTATGAATGAACCCAGACCCAGAGTGTTTGCAGAGGCCACCTTTGCAAAAGTCCTCCCTTTCCTGAAAGGGGAACAGAATAAGCCAAAAGAAGCATCCCTCGGTGGTGAGACACAGTCATTTCAGGCCTGGTCATATGGGTGTAATCTGGTGGTGATCTCCTTTTTCCTGGAAGTCTTCACAAGGACGTGGCATTCTTTAAACAAACCCATGGCTCATTGGGGCAGCCTAATATTAGTCAGAAATTTCCTTTGTTTTGAGCTTTTGTTGCTTTGAATATTTTCCTGCTCCATCTGGTTTTCCACGTTATTAAAAATCCATTTCATGCCTGGGGAATTTGGGATCCCCTTGGTGCCCATCACTGTCTTTTGAGGTCCAGAAAAGCCACAAAAGATTCAGTGTGAATGTTTTTTAAAGCCATAGTATAGCTCCCTCTCCCGTTGTACTCTACAGACCCCATCTTCTTTGAGATCCAAGCAATACACATTTTCTAAAAATCTTATTCCTGCATTTTCCTTTCACATTAAAAACATTTCCAGATTATCCCCTCTACTCCCCAAGAGGTCCTCTGTAACTAAGTAAAACAATTAAGCACAGTGACCTCATCTGAAAGTAAACACAGCTTTCCGCATCTGCAACACCCCTCCCAACCCTTCTATTTTTAAAAAATTGTTTTTCAATGAACAGAAATCTATTTTCTCTCCTTTCAGTCCCCACCTCTTGAGGGGGGGAAGGGGAACAGACAGGAACAAAATGGAACAACAACAACAAAAATTACACACACACACACACATATATATATATATAGAGAGAGAGAGAGAGAGAGAGAAGTTAAGCAAAACAAATTCCCTCATTGGCTGCACATACATAAATATGCATATACATATATATGCATATACAAAGATATACATAAGAAGCAGTTAGGTAACTCAGTGGATTGAGAGCCAAACCTAGAGATGCCATCCGAGGTTCAAATCTGGCCTCAGACACTTCCTAGCCGTGTGACCCTGGGCAAGTCACTTGACCCCCATGGCCTAGCCCTTACCACTCTTCTGCCTTGGAGCCAGTACACAGTATTGATTCTAATATGGAAGATAAGGGTTTTATAGAGATATAGATATACATAGATATAGATAATTTTACACCCTAAATCCTCCACCACCCCATCAGGAAGTTGGTAGCACACCTCATCATCCCTCCTCTGGAAGCATGACTGGATCCTGTATTGCCCAAAGTTCTTGGAGCTCTCAGTTATTTATCTTCATAATGCTCTTACTGCACAAACTGTTCTCTTTATTTCATTCTTCATTAGTTAATAAGTCCTCAAATTGTTCGGGTTCTGCCCATTTCACTCTCCATTCGTTTATACATCTTCAAAGTTGCTCATTTTTGTACTATTGGTGTTAAAGTATAAATTGTTTTCCAGGTTCTGCTCCTTTCATTCATCATCTGATCTAAGACTTTCTTTGTCTTTCTGAAATCCTCTTTATTCATTCTTACAGCACGATAGTACTCCATCACATTCATTTACAACAGCCATTGAATCATTCCTCCATTGATGTTTATCCCTTTAGTTTCCAGGAGGTTTTTGTCATAAAAAGAGCTGCTAAAAATGTATTTGTCCAGATAGGACCTTTTCCTCTTTCTTTGATCTCTTTTGGGTTGTGGCCTAGCACTGGTATATCTAGGTCTGTAACATTTTGCTTTCCAAATTTTGCTTCAATTTGCTTTCCAAAATGGTGGCACCCATTCACAGATCCACTAGAAGGGCATCAATGTGTCTATTTGTCCCCAGCCCTTCCAACATGTATCATTTTCCTTTTTTGTCATTTTTGCCAAAATGATGATTGATGAGTAAGCAGAATCCTGGAATTGCTTAAATTTGCATTCCTCTAATTGTAGTGATTTGGGGCATTGTTTCATGAGACTCTAGAGAGCTTGGATTTCTTCCCTTGAGAACTGCCTGTGAAACAATATAAACTCAGAATTCCATTTGGATCCTGGGGCCCATCATCTCTAGTAATCCCGTGGCATGCAGTCGAACTCTCCTTTTTAACTCCTGCCCTCCCACTAAGGGAGGGAGCTCAGCAGACGTGATGCTTCCTCAACTTCCCTAACACCCCCCTTCTTCCAGCTACTTAATTCCAACAATCCCCTCCTCCTCTTCCATTCCAGCTCAGAACAAAGACCATCCCATCCTTGATCTTTGCATCATTCATCTCTGATCCATCTTCTCCTCTGACTCACAACTCTTAACTCATCTTCATCCTCAAGGCCTTCAATCCGGCCACCACTTGGGCCTCCTCCCATGCCCTTTGCACCAGCTACTCTCTGCTCCCCTCAACCCTTTGATGAATCGGTACAATTCGCACCTCCATACTGAAGTTCCCTGCCCCTTTGTCTTATTGCTGACAATGCCTTGCCTAAACCCGGCTTTCAATACCTCTGATTCACTCCTCTTCAGATACTACTAAACTGATGTGGACAAAACCACAAAACCATACTCACCAGGTCCACTGCCAATTTGTGGCATTACCTCAACTGGGCACCGCACTGCTATGAGGCAACGTTTCCAAACATTTTCATGCCTATCCATACCTCAGAGGCCTTCTCCACTCATCCTCTCAGCTGAGGTCATGTCCACATAGTTTGACAAGATTTAGGCCATCTGAAGAGTTTTCCCTCTTCCACACTTCACACCTCACATCTTTCACAGTTCCCCACACTTTCTCCTCTGCCCCAATTCTTCATCACAGAAAGAGGGGGCTCTTCCTGCCAAGCAGACTCCTCTCCAGTTGATGGCTCTCATCATTACCTTCTCTCTCTAGGCTTCCATAGCTCCTTCTCTACTGGCTCCTTCTCAGCCAACTGTTTACATGCCCAAGTCTCCCCTCTCCTTAAGGACCCTCACTTGACCCAACCATCCCTCCTAGCCTTTCCCCTAAATCTCCCCTGCCCTTCTTGGGTCACCTCCATTAGAAAACGTCCATCTCTTCTTACTTACCATCTATATCCTCCCTCCTATTCCAATTCTAAACCTCCTGAAATCCGACTTCATCATTCAACTAGAACTGCTCTCTTCCAAGCTCCCCTCTCTAATGGTCAAATTGAATGGGCTCTTCTCAATCCTCATGCTTGACCTCTGTACCCCCTGATGCTGCTGGCCAGCCTCTTCTCCTGCCTTCTCTTCCCTCTCTGGGTTTTCAGGAAATGATCCTCTCTTCATCCTCCTAACCGACCACTTCTTTCATCTAAGTCATAACCACTAACGTGGGACACCTCCGCAGTCTGGGACCCTCTTTCCTTCGCCCCCTTGACTATACCACTTGTGAATCACCGCACTGCCCAAGGGTTCACCTGATATCTCCATGCAGATGACTCCCAGGCCTTTAGATCTAGCCTTAACCTTGCTGAGCCGGGTATAAAATTAAGGGAATCACCGTGGTCAAAACCCTGGAGATGAGTCCTCATCCAACCTTTACCAGGACAAGCAATTCCACCTGACTGTTTTTCCCCCGTATTTGGTCCTGGTGATATATTTGAGGAAGGTTATTAATAAGCTATTAAGAAGAGAGTGACTCTGATGATGAGATTCAAGAAGGTGCCATAGGAGGGTTGGGAAAATTCTGCCTGGCCACAGAGGACGGAGATTAGGAATAATGGGTGAAAGTTACAGAGAAGCCTGCCATAAGGAAAAATGGTGCAACAAGAGGGACTCTGGAGTAGAATGAGCTGCTTGGGAAGCTCTCATCCACTAGAGGTCTTCTAGCAAAGGATGGCTCACCCCTTGTGGGCCACAGCACAGAGGGAATGCTCATCCAGGACCCCTAAGGTCTTGTCTGAAATTCTGTGACCTACAAAATGGTAAAGATGTGCTCTTGCATCCCGTTTGTATGAGAGAAGCACTGAAAGCCATAAAACTCCCTACAGACACGAGCTTTTACTGTAATCATTCTAGCAGCATCAGCTCATTCCTCTGATCTTTTTTTTTAATTAGTGAATTTGAAAGAAACAGTGTGGTGACAAATCATGATCACTGTCTATTTGAGGCTCCCTGGACCACGGCCACAGACGATGAACGATTTCTTTTACCCTCCGCAGGCTCACTGAAAGCCACCTAGGACAAGCCCAGAGGGATGATGCGTCCGGCATCCTCTTCCCACCGCATTAGAGACTCTACACTTTGGAAAGCTTTTCCTCCAGGCTGTCGGAGATAACGAGTCACAGGGATAAGGACATCTACTAAAAAGGCGCTCAGGTCTTTCTATGTTAGGTCTGGGGGACGGTGGGCAGCAGTTCTGTCTAGGGTTTCAGTCTGACTGCAGGACAGTCCATTAACTGGTGTTCTCCAGGATATCTTGAGGCTTGTAGTGGAAGATCTTGGTAGGTGTTCCATATCTAGAGCCAGCGATGTGCCCCACAGCGTCTCCGCCGTCTCCCTGAGGATCTGACCCGAAGCGTTAAGCCTGAGGTCCGTGCGGATAGCCCTCCGGTCATTTCCGGTGGCAATGGCCTGGCTCTCAAGGGCCGTTATAGACCCTGTCCTTGTTGTGGAGGTTCAGGTGTTTCGGCCTTCTCCAACTCACGGGGATCCCACGTGGGGTTTTCTTGGTAAAGATACCGGGTGGTTTGCCACTGCCTTCTCCGGCTCATTTGGCAGATGAAAACCCGGAGGCTGATGCCACACAGCTAGCACGTACCTGTGGTGAATTTAAGTCCTGCTGACCCCAGGCCCAGGGCTTTATTCACTGTGCCACCAAGCTGCCCAAATGATTATGACGATGACAATAACAATGGGCAGCCTTTATCTAGGCACTTCAAGGTGTAACTGTACAGACCCTATCTCATTCTGTCCTCACAACAACCCCAAGAGGGAGGTACTATAATTACGCCTATTTTACAGATGGAGAAACTGAGGCAGGGGCTAAGTGATCTGCCCACTCTGCAAGTCTGGATCTGAGGTTGGATTTGCATTCAAGTCTTGTGGGTCCAGCCTATCCATTATATCCACTGCATTGCTTAGCTCCCTCTTCTTACACTACACCCAGACAGTGTCCGGAAGCTCCTACACAAGGCTCACAGGAGACCAAGTGGCGAGCCTGCCTCTCTGCTTTGCAGAGCTGCCAATCACAGAGAGAGAAAGCACTTCCAGAGGTTTTGTCACCAAAAACAAGAGAGAGAAGAAAAGCAGACTAGGTCCCCCACAAGTCACCCTGGAAACCTTGGAGGCTTCAGTACTCTTAGCGTGAGCACACGGAATGGGTCTCTGAGGATGGCAGATGCTCAGCCTCTCACACGCATTACAGATGGCCATGGTGTGGGGGCAGCTGGGAGGCTCAGTGGACAGAAAGGCCATCCGGCCTCGGATCCTTCCCAGCTCGGTGACCCTGGACAAGTCACCTAATGCCCCACTGCCCAGCCTTTCCCACTCTTCTTCCCTGGAACCAATAAACCGTACCAAGACGGAAGGGAAGCCTGTTGTGCAACGTAGGCCTCTAGAGAAGGTCCTGTTTCACATAAGAGTCCCGCCCACTTTCCCATAATGCTTCAAGTTGGATGTGCTGCATGGCAGCTCAGCTGCATGTATTTCTCTCACATCTGGTTCATAGCTGCTCTTTTTCAAGTCCCAAACATGACTGTCTCCAGCGGGACAAGAAGGCAGGGGCCGAATTCACTTCTTAAATAAGCAAGGCTTGTGAGGACGTTTCTCTGATCTGATCTGTAAGGTTAGTTTCCCTCCTTGAAGCGCTCTTCAGTCTTCAAAAGAATTTGGAGAAGGGGCAGCGAGGTGGCTCAGTGGATCGAGACTGGCCTCCAACACTGCCCAGCTGGGTGACCCTGGGCAAGTCCCTTAATCCCCAAGGCCCAGCCCTTACTTTTCTGTCTTAGAGTTGTTACTAAGCCAGGAAATAAGGACTTTTTTAAAAATTGGAGAATCCTGACTCTCAAGAACAAACACAAGTAGGCAGACAGGTTTCTTTTTTCTAGGAAAACGTGCTTCCTCATCAGGGCTTCCTAGGTAGAAAATTAAGCAAAGAACGGAAACTCAAGGGGTGAGCCCCCATTGGGGAGGGCCTGAACCGAGGGTGCCTGGGGATATGGGCTGTGAGGAGGGACCAGCAGGAGGGCTGATGCAGAGGCAAGTCAGCAGCCCCGGGAGAGCCTCACGCGGTGACAGCCGGACGGGGCCCCGATGGACCGGGACGGACTCACGAGTGCAACGATCCAGGACAATGCTGAGGCCAGATGACAAAGGCCGCCCCGCCCCCCCCCGGAAGAACTCTGGGAGTCAGTGCGGACGAAAGCAAACCATTTGTTTTCCCTCTTTACAGTAGATGTGGCCTAAGCGGATTCTGACCGGGGCTTCTTGGTTTTGAATTTCTGATTTTTGCTTTGCGGTATTTTTTCCCCTTCAGTTGGAAGCTATCATTTAGGCGACAACATCCGTGGATATTCCAGTTTGGGGTTTCTTTAAGGAAGTGATTAGTAACTTTTTCATTTTGCTCTCTGTTTTAAAGAGATCGGGGCAATTTCCTTTTAAGATTTCTTCAAATATTACATTCAGGTTTTTAGCAGGGTCACAGTTTCCAAGGAGTCTAAAGATTCTTTTTTTTTTAACCCCTACCTGCTGCCTTGGAATCAATTCCAAGTTAAAAATTAAATTCAATTAAAAAATCAATTGATTTCAAGGCAGAAGGGTGGTAAGGGCTAGGCCATGGGGGTTAAGGGACTTGCCCAGGGTCACACAGCTAGGAAGTATCTGAGGCCACATTTGAACCCAGGACCTCCTGTCTCTAGGCCTGGCTCTGAGCCACCCAGCTGCCCCCGGAGTTGAAAGATTCTTAAAACATTCTTCAACCTGTTTTCTAAAAGGGGGGAGGGGGGTGTTAAATAGTAGATATATTAAATTTTCTTTTTTTCCCAATTTTCTTACTTTATTCTAGTGTTTCTTGTTTTCATAGGAAGTTACTGCCCAGAAGTTGGCCCCGTGCTATTTTTCGGAGAATCCACTCCGTAGGTCAAAGCTGTCCACCTTCTGCTCCAGGCTATTTACTCTCCTTCCCTTCTTTTCCCCGAGCTCTTATTTCACTTGTGGTTTTATTTCCTGTCTTCAGTAAAGCAACACCCCAGCCTGAGCATTCCGCGAAGGTTCTTCCCGGCATGTTTTCATTCGAGGCGCCCAGGCACCAGAAGGAGACGGGAGAAAGCCTCACTCGACAGCAGCCCTCCTTACCTGCCCCTTTCGACCGCCAAGGCGTCCAGCTCGTCGAAGAAAAGGATCGACGGGGCCACTGCTCGGGCTTTCCTGAAGACCTAGAACGGACAGTCCAGTGAGCGACGCAGTCGCCCCCCCTGCTCGCCCCCTGAATCCCTCGCCCTCACCCCACACCGCCCGGCAGCCAGCGTGAAAAGAGCCCTCGAGGGTCCCCTGCCAGGCCATCTTATTCGTGCCACTGCCAACACAGGCTCGGAGAGCTCGACCTAGGGGAACTCCAGCGGCCCTCCAGCCCTCATTTTACAAAGGGAGAGACGCAGGCAGGCCCAGGAGTTAAAGATGGTGTGTTTGCCCAGAATTGGGGGGAAAGGGTCAGAACCAGCGTTGGAACCTCATTCCGCTTTCCGCTGTATCGTGCTTTCTCCACAGGGTGCTTTTTTTTTAAGTCCATAGTGTCCATCTTAGAATCAATACTGTGTATCGGCTCCAAGGCAGAAGAGTGGTCAGGGCTAGGCCATGGGGGCCAAGGGACTTGCCCAGGGTCACACCGATGGGGAGTGGCTGAGGCCAGATTGGAACCCAGGAAGATAAAGGTGCCCAGCAGCCTCTATCACAGAGATAACTTCAAAACTAGGAGGTGCCCATGGAAACAGTTAGTGAGCACAGTGGAGAGCATATTGGGTTTCCTAGTCAGGAAGACCTGAGTTCAAATCCAGCCTTAGACATTTACAAGCTGCGCAACCTTGGGCAAGTCACTCAAATCTCTGTTTCTTCCACTGTAAAATGGAGATTATGATAACAATATTATTATAATAACCTCCCTGGGATGTTGTGAGGATCAAATGAAAAAGCATTTGTAAAGTGTTTAGCACAGGGCCTGGCACATAGTAAGCACTTCATAAATTCTCCCTTCCTTCCCTCTCTCTCTCCTTCTTTCCTTCCTACTTTTTCTTCCCTTCCCCCTCTTTCCTTTCTTCCTTTCACTTTCTCCTTCCTCCCTCTCTTCTTACTGTCCTTCCTTTCTTCCTTCTTTCCCTCTCTTCTCTCTATCCATCCTTCCTTCAATCTCTCCTTCTTCCTTTTCCTCCTTCACTTCCGCCTTCCTCCTTTTCCTTCCTTCCTTTTTCCTCCTTCCCTTCCTCACTTTCTTCCTTCTCTTCTCTGTCCTTCCTTTCTTTTTCTTCCCTCCTTCCCGCCCTCCTTCCTTCCCTCCTTCACTTTCTTCTTCCTTCCATTCCTTTTTCTTTCCTTCTCACCCTCTCTTTCATTCTCTTCTTCTTCCTTCTTTCACTCTTTTCTTCCTTATCTCCCTCCTTTCCTTCTCTTTTCTTTCTTTGCCACCCTCCTTTCTTTCTTTTTCTGTATGTTCCTCCCTCCCCTATATTTCTTTCCCACAAGAATGAAATCACAGATTAGATAGACAGAAAGAAATACATGAAGACAAACAGATAGTAGCACCATTTACCTCTCTGACTGCTCGTTCCGACTGACCAACGTATTTATCCATTAATTCAGGTCCCTGCAAGGAAAGAAAGCATTGACGGGTTAGAGCCTACCAAGTCCCAACACGTGCTTCCCAGGACAGGAAGGGAAATTGTTGGGGTCTTGATTTTATAGGGCACCAGACGCCTTACAGAGCGACACTGTCTATGCCATAGTATCAGTTCTAAGGCAGAAAGAAAAGGTTAAAAAAAAGAAGTCTTGCCTGACTGACCCAACTTTCTATTTTGATCAGGTTAGCAAACCAAAAGGCAAGAGCACCTGCGGTGGACATAGTCGACATAGACTTTAGGAAAACTGGATGAGGTTTCTCATTCTCTTCCTCTGGAGATGATGGAAGGATGCTGAACACATCAGTGGCTGGGACAGGGAATAAAAAGAGCCCACGTCGAGGCATCATGCAGATAATATTTCCAAGGAGTTTGGCGAAGAAAGAAAAGAAAGGTCTAAGAGAAATAGGGAGTGGATATGGCTGAGGGGGCTTTCTCAAACTGTTCAAAAATCAAGAGTCGTCCCAGTGATACTATGTGGGAGAAGGAGGCGACGTTCTACAATCTGATACTGATTTGTTTCTTTTTTTTGATCTTCTGGAGAATTCTTCCTTTTTCCTAGTTCCTAAGGACTCGAAAATCAGAATGGGAACCAAGAACCAGTGCCTCCAATATTCCCATGCGGGCCACCGAAACCTACCAGACAGAAGGGGCCTCATTTCTGCCCACTTTAAGATCAGACAATTTCTTTAGTTAGAAGGCCTTTTAAAGGTCATTGGTTCCCGCCCCTGTGATTAATAGAGGAGGAAGCAAAAGGGGAAACTAGCGTGTCCAAGGTGACGTAGGTGATGGGCTGGGAAGATGCAAGCTTCAAATCTGGGTCTTCTGCCAAAACTGAATCCTGGTTCCAATAAGGCCCTCGGCTGAATACAAGCCTAATCAAATCTTTTTACAAAATCTACCGAGTGAACTAGTTTGAGCGAGTAAGAAGCCAATGTGTTTGCCAGAACCACTCGTGTGAAAACAGCCTTGAGTATAAAAATACTCTCTGGGCTGATATTTCACTCAGTCAAGGACCCAACTGAACACCTTTGACAAACAGCATTTTAGCCTCCCTAAATCAAAAAGTGTCCGTGGTCATCTATCTTCAGCCATAATGGCTTACATTTAGAAGTCT
Organism: Monodelphis domestica; assembly: GCF_027887165.1. Classification (NCBI taxonomy): domain Eukaryota; kingdom Metazoa; phylum Chordata; class Mammalia; order Didelphimorphia; family Didelphidae; genus Monodelphis; species Monodelphis domestica. The sequence goes on along the minus strand of NC_077232.1, from coordinate 303,904,679 downwards.
TGTTAAGGCACAGCGCGTATCGTGCCTGCATGCCGGGTTTCATTTCGGGCTCCTGACGAGCCTGTGAGGCAGGAAGCACACCACCGTGATCTCCGTTTAACAGAAAAGGAAGTGTAAACCTCAAATTTCCTTAGACTTATAAATGCTGGAAATTTCACCATTGGGATATTTCATACTTGGAAAATTTCTTACTGATAGTCTATTGGAATGGGAACCCCATTGGCATGGGAGGTTCCTTCTCTTCCCTTCTTAAGATTACTTTAGGACAGAAACCCTTTGCTGAACAATGGAAAGGGCTTTGACCTATGCTTAAGCATAGAACAGGAATTTCTTTGAGTCATGATTGATTTTAGAATTGATACAATGGAGATACTTGGAATCAATCTCCACCCTATTCAGTCCTAATAGGATTGAGTAAGGGCTGCAGCCTAGATCAAAATTTAATTATTCCAATCTCTACCCTACTCAGGTTAATAGGATTTAGAAAGGGCTGTAGCAAAGGAGCAAAGATTTAATCATTTGAAAATATGACCTTCAACAGACATGTGCAAAGCCTCTGGGCGGTCCTGGGTTAAGCGAGAGCCTCCATTGGCACAGGGAAATTGATGAACAGTGATTGGTAGATGGGAGAACTGAGGGGAGGAACTTGGATGGTTTCCTTAAAGATCAGGGGGGTCTGGAGACTCGGAGGTGGTGGAGAAGTTGGTCGGTGTGGTTGGTGTGGCTCTGAGAAGCTTGCTCTGAAGGAAGCTGAAGGTGGGGGCCTCTGAGACTGTTTCTCCATTTTGGTCACGTGAGTGATAGGGACTGATCTCTTTTCTTTGCCTCAGCTATCTAAGGGCTTGGGCCTTTTGGCCCAGCCTAAACAGAAGGGGTATTTAAGCCCTATTCCCTTCTCTCCCTTTTTCTCTCTCTCTATCTCTAATTCCTTTCTTCCTCCTGTTGTAATTAAACTCCATAAAAGATTGACTGCTGAATTGAGTTTTCATTTAGGAATTACATAGCTGAATTCCTTGGCGACCTTAAATTAATATATATCAGTCTTTTAAAAGTGATTTACTTGTAACAGAAGCCAGTCTTGGGGAGCTTCACTGGTTTGCTCGTTATGGCCCAGCCATTGGCTGTCACCCCAGACGTCCATGAACACGCAAAGGGGCACAGTCTGCAGGTGGATGTGCCGATCTCCGAGCTGACCTTGGGCGAGTGACTCCCCTCACTCGCTAGGTCTCGTCTGGCTCCTCTGTAACCGGGGGAGGGGCACTCCTGGACACGTGCTCCGAGGGGTTCAGAGACCCGACACATTGGACCCTTGGGATGAGGGTCCCATTTATGCCACAATATCCACAGACACTCTTTGTGGTAGCAAAGAAGCCAGCACCGATGGGCAGCCTTCGACGGGGGAAGGTCATAGAACACTGCAGTACAGCACTGTACTGGGATATTACTGTGCAGAAGGAAATGACAACTAAAAGGGATTCTGAAGAAAATCTGCAGTTTTGTCATCCGAACTGATTAAAACACCAACAGGAGCAGGAGAATCGTGTACACAATAACCAAAATGATAAAAATGGAAGATCACTAAATGGAAAGTGAGCTTTGAATGATGAAAAAAAATCAATAGAAGAGGAGAAAGAAGTTTCTCCCTCTCCAGCAGAGAGAAGAAAGGCTGCTAAGACCTAAGAAGAAGTAGGGGCAGTAGGACATTGCCCCTTTTTTTATACCCTCACTTTCTGTCTGAGAATTCACGCTACATACTGGTTCCAAGACCGAAGAGTGCTAAGAGCGAGGCCATGAGGCTTAAATGACTCGCCCTGGATCACAGTCAGGACGTGTCTGCGGCCACATTTGAACCCAGGACTCCCCATCTCTAAGCCTCGGTCTCAATCTGAAAAGTGCTTAAAGGTTTGCAAACCCCTTTACATTCTCTCATTTGATCTTCAAAAATCTTGTCCTTCAGGGCTATTATTATAACCATTTTGGAGATAAGGAAACTGAAGCTGAGGTTAAGTGACTTACTGATGGCCGCCCAACTAGGCAGGATTTAAACTCAAGTGTTCCCAACTCCAAGTCCAGAGCACACATGTGCATCATGCGTTTAGGCAGCTGGGCGTCCCAGTGCATGGAGCTTCAGACCAGGAATCTGGAAGATCTGAGTCCCAACCTGGGCTCATCCACAGCCCCGTAGTGTGCCTCCGTCTCCTCGTCTGTAAAAGGATGATAATGGCGCGTCTCTCGCCGGCAAAGAGCTCTGTGAACTCTAAGGCGCTCGTCTGCTCCGATGAAGGGCTCATCCACAGCCCCGTAGTGTGCCTCCGTCTCCTCGTCTGTGTAAGGATGATAATGGCACGTCTCTGAGTGGCCAAGAGCTCTGTGAGCTCTAAGGCGCTGCACAGCGCTCGTCTGCTCCGATGAAGGGCTCATTCACAGCCCCGTAGTGTGCCTCCGTCTCCTCGTCTGTAAAAGGATGATAATGGCGCGTCTCTCGCCGGCAAAGAGCTCTGTGAACTCTAAGGCGCTGCACAGCGCTCGTCTGCTCCGATGAAGGGCTCATTCACAGCCCCGTAGTGTGCCTCCGTCTCCTCGTCTGTAAAAGGATGATAATGGCGCGTCTCTCGCCGGCAAAGAGCTCTGTGAGCTCTAAGGCGCTGCACAGCGCTCGTCTGCCCCGATGAAGGGCTCATTCACAGCCCCGTAGTGTGCCTCCGTCTCCTCGTCTGTAAAAGGATGATAATGGCGCGTCTCTGAGTGGCCAAGAGCTCTGTGAACTCTAAGGCGCTCGTCTGCCCCGATGAAGGGCTCATCCACAGCCCCGTAGTGTGCCTCCGTCTCCTCGTCTGTGTAAGGATGATAATGGCACGTCTCTGAGTGGCCAAGAGCTCTGTGAACTCTAAGGCGCTGCACAGCGCTCGTCTGCCCCGATGAAGGGCTCATCCACAGCCCCGTAGTGTGCCTCCGTCTCCTCGTCTGTAAAAGGATGATAATGGTGCGTCTCTGAGTGGCCAAGAGCTCTGTGAACTCTAAGGCGCTCGTCTGCCCCGATGAAGGGCTCATTCACAGCCCCGTAGTGTGCCTCCGTCTCCTCGTCTGTAAAAGGATGATAATGGTGCGTCTCTGAGTGGCCAAGAGCTCTGTGAACTCTAAGGCGCTCGTCTGCCCCGATGAAGGGCTCATCCACAGCCCCGTAGTGTGCCTCCGTCTCCTCGTCTGTAAAAGGATGATAATGGCGCATCTCTCGCCGGCAAAGAGCTCTGTGAACTCTAAGGCGCTCGTCTGCTCCGATGAAGGCTCACTCTGGAGGGGGACGACGACGGCACAAGGTCGTCAACTAAAGCAAGGGGGCCACACGATGAAGGACCCCGGAGGTTCTGTGACTTATTATGGGGAGAAAGAACTTGAAACAGACGTGCGTGAGCCCGGCCCTTCTCGGGACTCCAAGAAGCACGAGCGGTCTGGCGGCGAGTCTCAGGAACAAAGCCAGATCTTTGTGCCCCGAGGCCGGGCCGCTGGGTCTCGCCCCGGGCCAGCACAGGAAAGCGCGCCGTGGGCTCACTCCACCGCAGGCCTGCCTGAGCTGGCCAAAGGAGACCCGGCCGGGGCCGCCCCGCCTCCCTCCGGAACTCCAGGAGAGTTCTCGCCCT
>NC_077232.1:303883541-303896041 GCF_027887165.1 Monodelphis domestica | reverse complement strand
AGGCTGCTCGTCTGAAAAGCCAGAGCCTTCCCGAGACATGATGAAACAGAGATCCTGGGGAGCTGCTTCCTGAGTTGTGGGAACTCTTGCCAAGAACATTTCATATCCTGAGCTTGTCCTGACCTAAGACCAGAGATGCATTTCAAAAGGAGGCAGGGAGGGGGAGAAGGGGATGCTCAAAGCCCCACCACCACGGCCTCTGGCAGTGGCGAAAAACAACAACAACAAGAAGAAAGGCTCAGTATCGGGTGCACAAGGTAGCAGCTCTCCGTTCCTTCCCTCTGGCACAGGATCCAGACAGGCACCCGTTTCAGTCTTCCCTCTCTTTATCTAATTGGAGTCCATGCCCCACCGCTTGTCACACACGTGACTGTGGGCAGGACCCTTGCTGGGCGCCGGGTCGTGGTGGAAGCCTATGCAAAAGATTTATAGAGAAATGCATGTTTCGGGGTTGTGGGCTCCGTTCTTGTTATTTTCTTTCCCTGCTGAGGTGTATAAGCAGGTGTCCAGCGACCCTCAGTGAGCCAGAAACAAGGTGGACGAAGAGCCGGAGAGAAGCCAGGGGGCTTCCAAAGGCTGCATTCTACAATCAGCCCTTTGCTCAAGGACAGACACTTCCAGGCTCAACCTCTCGAGTTTAAAGAAACCAGAGAATAAAAGCAGGCTCCTCTTCTGGGAGAAGAGCAGCCTTGGCACAGGGAATCCCCGCTCCTCATCCTGAGGGTGCCTTCAGAAGGGAATTTAATTATGGCCAATTAAATGCCAATTTTACTCCTCTCCCCCATTATTGCCCAAGAAACCTACCACTAATGAGCGCATCCCCTGTAGCCAAGCAGACTTGCCACATCCCCGGGCTCTAGGCTTATCTGAAAAGATGCCAGAGGAGAAATGGAAGTAAGAGACAAATGCTGAATATGTAATTAGTGCAACGGGCAGCCTTTTAATTATTCCGATCACGGAGAACCTTGCCACGGCCTCTGAAAAGTGGGGGTGAAGGGGGAGCGTGGACTTAGCCAGGGCACCAGGATGCACCAACGATCTGCAAGGTGCTTACGGGATCAGAGAGCCCAGGACTTAAGAGCCTGAAGGGACCCAAGAAGTCAGTCACTAGGTCAAAAACTCTCGCATCCAAACGACCTCCCCTGGAAAATCACCAAGAAGTAGACCTCGAGCCTTTGGTGCAAGGACTCCAGTACGGTGGCACCAACTACCTCCTGGGCAGCCTCACCCACTTCTGGACCACTCTGCTTGTTAGGACATTTTCCCTCTGCCCTCCTGCTTCCATCTACTGCGCCCAGTTCTATATTCTCAGGGTAAAGATGCTAAAACGAGCAGTCTCCCCATTTCAAATACTTATTTAAGGGAGGGAGAGAGAAAGAGGAAAGAAAAGAGAGGGACCGAGGGAGGAAAGGAGGGAGGGAGGGGAAGAGAGCGAGGAAGGGAGGAAAGAGGGAAGGAAGGAAGGGAGGGAGGGAGGGAGGGAGGGAGGGAGGGAGGGAGGGAGGGAGGGAACTACCAGAAGCGAGTCGGCTTCTAGGAGAACAGCAACACTGTACAATGATCAACTGTAAAAGACTTGGCTGTTGTGAGCAGTACCATGATCCTAGACAATTCTGAAAGGCTCAGGACAAAGAATGCTCTCCACCTTCAGAGAAAGAACTGATGGACCCCAAGTGACAGGGAAGAACAGCAGCTGGCCAGGCGCTGGCAACAGGCGGGCGGTGAGTATTTGTAAATGTGTACAATCACGCATGGCGAGAGCATCCCTTACACGGATGAGACTGCGCCAGGTCCCTGTCCTGGAGACACAACACATGCCTGAGAGGGGCCAAGGCCGGACCATCTCCAGGACCAGTTCTCAGTGCCCTGAGCTTCTCGCTGCCCCCTTAGTGGTCAGCAATGTTTCCAGAGGGAGAGAAGAGAGAGATGTGCTCCCACCAAAAAGCCAGCCGTCTCGTGGCTCGGACCACGACTTGGCATCAGTTTCCCCAGAGCTAGGTGGAGTTTCCCAACAAAGGCAACCCTCATTTATGTTCAGATGCAAAGTGCTGGTCAAAATAGGACCGAAGGATTCTCCCCAGGATCCTATCACCAGTCAGCATGAGTCAGCATTCAAACCCAGGTCTCAGCTCTGACTGCCCTTCCTTGCTCTTCTCTCCTGGAAGCATCCCTCATCCCCATCACTCTAAAAATATCACTGAGCACCACCAGGGGCCTCACACTGAGCCAGCCACCAGAAAAGCCAACTCTCCCACCCTCCCCACAGAGGGCCCTCCTGGTAATTTTCCTGACACTTTTCTCCAAAAGCCACAAAGGAAACAGGAGCAGGCCAGGATTAACAAATGGTCCACCCCAACAGTTCCATTCTGGTGACCGAAGAGAAACACCCGCCATTCATCTGAAAAAACAACATTCGGAGGCCCAGACTCTAGGGGAAAGGTGGAGGTGAGCCACGGCTCCCTCCCTCCCCTGCCTGGCAGGGCAGGGAGCCCAGGGATGGCAGAGCGCAGAGGACACACACCCCTTTGCTGGTGGAAAGAGTGACGGGCTCTTTCTTGCTGAATCCATCCATGCACACACACACCCATTCTCTATTTCTAAATGAACTCTCAAACCACTTCAAAGAACTTTCCTCAAATTGAATTCCTTCTAAAGAAGCTCAGAGAATTTCACACAATAATCTGGGTGCCTCCGCCTCCCGGACAACTATTCTCACCAATACAGGGCTTGTCTCGGGCCCCGCCAGAGCTCTGCCATGGCAGAGGTGGCACACAGCCGCCCGGCGGTCTCCCCCTCTCTCCCTCCTCTTCCATACAAGCCATACACATCTTGATGGCCTATGGCAAGTCACCTCAAACACAGAGGGGCAAAAACGTGGTATCGTCTAGTTCTCTTCTTTGCTTGGATCCATGAACCACCCTCACAACCCTTTTAGGCACTTTGGGGCACACGAGCCCTCACTGTCAATGTCCTGAAGCCTCCTTGCACCCACTTTGGAATCTCTGCACATGGCCAAGAGCATTAGGTGGGGAGCATCCCCAGGAGAAGACTGGTGCTTAAAAATGGGTGCTGGCGTCAGGGGGCAGCCTGGACCACCCGTGGCACGGGGCAAATTAAGCCGTTCTCTCCCTTTGATTCAGGCTTGAGCCCAGCTCATCCGCCTGGAGGAGGACCTATTTGAGAGACAAGTAATGACAACAATAACAACGACAGATAGAGATAGATGGACACAGTGACAGAGAGGGAAAAAAAGAGGGATGGATGGATGGATATATACATAGACAGAGAGATGGATAGACAGATGGAAAGAGACAAGAAAAGAGAGAGGGATGGATGGATGGATGGCTAGACAAACAGAAAGATAGATATATGGAGAGATGGATGGAGACAGACAGATGAGAGAGAGGGGGAGAGATACATAGCTAGATGGATACCTAGATAGATACATGGATGGATGGATGGATAGATGGATGGAGACAGACAGATGAGAGAGAGAGGGATGGATACATAGCTAGATGGATACCTAGATAGATACATGGATGGATGGATGGATGGATGGATGGATGGATGGATGGATGGATGGAGACAGACAGATGAGAGAGAGGGGGAGAGATACATAGCTAGATGGATACCTAGATAGATACATGGATGGATGGATGGATAGATGGATGGAGACAGACAGATGAGAGAGAGAGGGATGGATACATAGCTAGATGGATACCTAGATAGATACATGGATGGATGGATGGATGGATGGATGGATGGATGGATGGATGGAGACAGACAGATGAGAGAGAGAGGGAGAGATACATAGCTAGATGGATACCTAGATAGATACATGGATGGATGGATGGATAGATGGATGGAGACAGACAGATGAGAGAGAGAGGGAGAGATACATAGCTAGATGGATACCTAGATAGATACATGGATGGATGGATGGATGGATGGATGGATGGATGGATGGATGGATGGAGACAGACAGATGAGAGAGAGAGGGAGAGATACATAGCTAGATGGATACCTAGATAGATACATGGATGGATGGATGGATGGATGGATGGAGACAGACAGATGAGAGAGAGAGGGAGAGATACATAGCTAGATGGATACCTAGATAGATACATGGATGGATGGATGGATGGAGACAGACAGATGAGAGAGAGGGAGGGATGCATAGATAGATGGATACCTAGATAGATACATGGATGGATGGATGGATGGAGACAGACAGATGAGAGAGAGGGAGGGATGCATAGATAGATGGATACCTAGATAGATACATGGATGGATGGATGGATAGATGGATGGAGACAGACAGATGAGAGAGAGAGGGATGGATACATAGCTAGATGGATACCTAGATAGATACATGGATGGATGGATGGATGGATGGATGGATGGATGGATGGATGGATGGAGACAGACAGATGAGAGAGAGAGGGAGAGATACATAGCTAGATGGATACCTAGATAGATACATGGATGGATGGATGGATGGAGACAGACAGATGAGAGAGAGGGAGGGATGCATAGATAGATGGATACCTAGATAGATACATGGATGGATGGATGGATAGATGGATGGAGACAGACAGATGAGAGAGAGAGGGATGGATACATAGCTAGATGGATACCTAGATAGATACATGGATGGATGGATGGATGGATGGATGGATGGATAGATGGAAAGATAGGCAGATAGAAGAATGGATGGATGGAGGGATAGATAAATGAATGGATGATAAATGGATGAATAAATAGACAAGAGAGAGAGAGATGGATAGATAGATACATAGAAAGATGGATAGATAGACAGGAGAGAAGTGGATAGATACGTAGATAGCTAGACAGACAGATGAGAGCGACATAGATGGATATAGAGTTAGATCGCTACATAGATGGATAGATGGATGAACGGCTGGACAGACAGACAGGCAGACAGATGAGTCACACAGCTAGTATGTGTGAGGCCATGCGTGAGCTCATGAAGATCAGTCTTCCTGAATTCAGGCCCAACACGCTCCACTGCACCACCTGGCTGCCCTCCCTCTTACTGCTAGGCTCGAATATAACGTCCCCCACTTGTCTTTGAGAGTCCCTCATAAGCCGGTCCTTTGGTACCGCTCGCCGTCCTGCCCCGCACTCCTCTGTCCATGGGGCTCTGGCCCCACGCTGGTCCCGTCTCCTCTTTCCAGATACTTTCTCTGGCTGTTCCTCAGGCCTGGAACACCTCGCCTCTGCCTCCTGGCTCCCTGGCCTCCTCCGCGTCCCAGCTATCACTCCTGAACCCTCCGCCAGCTATCCCCAGTTTGCCCGTCTGCCCCAGCCATCCGGCATGTCCCCCGCTAGCCCGCGGGCTCCTGGAGAGCAGGAAGCCGTCTCTGGCTTTCTCTGTGTCCCCAGCCCTTTGCACAGTGCCCACACGCAGCAGGTTCTCACGTGCTTGCTGACTGACCACCAACACACAGTGGCTGTGTGTGGTTGTGCGGCCTTGGATGAGGCGTTTAGTCTCAGAAAACTCAAAGACTCAACGTTAATTCTTCAGTCCAACAAACATGGAGGAAGCCCCGACTACGTGCCGGGCACTGCCCCCAGGCCCTGTCCCCAGGAGCCCCCAGCCCAACAGGGAGGGACATCCTCGCCTCGGGGCTCCCATCATCGGTGCAGGCAGTGGCTGGCCTGGGAAGTCCTCAATACGGGCAGTCAGTGAGGCGGGAGGGCCCAGGAGGGCAGAGCTTACCCGAGGGACGTCGATGGCCACCTCCCTCATGGCGCTGGGCCGGACGTCGTTCATGGCCCGGAGGAAGTCGCTGAGAGTCATCCGTGCCAGCTCCGGTGCCTCGCCCTCAGGAAGGTCGGGCAGCTCACTCTGGACTCGGCGCCAGGCCCGCAGCCCTGCATGGAGGACGGAAAGGACTCCTCAGAGATGGGGCTGGAACTGTGAGATGGGGGGTGGGGAGGGAGAGAGGGAGGCGGACAGGGAAGGGAAAGGACCCAGAGCTGCCACACCCGCAGATGCCAAAGTGCAGGTCTGGTCACCCGGGCCCTGCAGAGGAAACGAGGCAAGCAGAGTGGAAGAGCGGGAAAGAGGCGATCAAAGCCAGTCGCTGTTGTTATCATTACTATGCCTGTCATTTCTAGGCCGCAGGATGCCTGTTTATTATGTCACCGTCATAGGCATCTGCGCTATGTTGAACTGCTGCTATTGTAAGCATGTCATTAATCTGTCATGAGTGGGTTGGCATCACATGGATGACTCTTGTTTTCCGTTCCTCGGTCACTGTCGTGCTCGTGGCACTCACGGATCGTTGTCACTGTTCGATCCCGTCACGCTGCCGCTCTGTTCTGACACTCTCCAGACGTGCTCTCCGTCTCTGCTTCTAGGTCTTACTTAGGGCCGCACGTCGGACGCAGAGCGCAAGGAGGGCCCTGCTGGCCCAGGGGCTTGGGGAGAGACAGGCCCGAGCTGAGCTTCCTCAGTCAGCCCGAGCCTGCCAGCATTTCCCCAGGAGTTTGGGACGGCCTCAGGGCCCCCCACGGCCACTCGGCCACCAGGACGTGTCCGGGGACGGCCTCCCGCCGACGCTGCTCTCCCCGGGCCGCAGCTCCACAGACAGGCCGCGGTTCCCAGCAGGGCGGAAAGGGGACCGAGAACCCCCCGTCCTGGCTCTAACGGGAATAAGGGATCAATAAACGGGCGTCCTGAGTGCCCTCTTGCTCTCCGCGGTGATGGCTTTAAACGGGTTTACGTGGGAGTGCGGGGGGGGGGGGCTCTAACTTGATTTTCCCTGAAATTCTTTGATTTCAGACCTATTTTTAGTCCCACCGTTTTGGAAGCAGCCTCGGGAGATTTCAGAGGCTCCACCAAGACCTTTAAGAACCGAGCATACATGAAGCACCTACGATGGGTCAGGAAGGCCTGGCAATTGCTATCGTGACTGAGCTTCACAAACACCCCGGAGGCAGGCCGTAGGAGGACCTCTATTGGGGAGACGGAGGCAGGCAGAGGCTACCTGGCGTGTTGCGGGTCCGTCACTACTCAGTATCGGAAGTGAGATTTGAACTCTGGTCTTCCTGATCCGGCCACAGGGCCGCGGGGCGGATCCCTTTAACCCACCAAGGCACAGCGTGCCCGTTTTTGTCCCCTATTTCACACTTGGGAGTCCTGCCTCAGACAATAGCAGCTGTGGGACCCAGACAAACTCCTCATCTGCAAAATGGGACTATAAGAGCTCCAGTGGGCTCGGCGCAGGCCACCTGAGGGCGAGAGACGATTTTCGGGACGAGGAGGAGGAAAAGAAGACAAGGGCAGCCCAATGAGAAGCGAGGAAATGGGCCAGAAAGGCTTACAAAAACGGGCACATCCTCCATTCCCAGAGGGAGCTCCCAGCGCGGAGACCCTGACACCGAGGCCGCGGCCCAATGCGCCCCGCAGAAACAAAGGAAGTGAGGGGACTTGCCCAGGGTCACCGCGGTGCTGAATCCGTGCCCGTGCTCCATCCACTGCCCCATCGGGCCCGGGGGGTTTTCTGGGTTTGTTGTCTTTTAACTTGGGAAACAAAAGAGACCGGGGCAAATGAATACACGCAAAGTATATCCTTCTGTGGAGCTCATGAAACCCCCTGACATTTACGAGCAGCGGGGCCTTGGGCAAGTCTCTTTCCTTCTCTGGGCCTCCATTTCCTCATCTGTAAAATGAGAGGCTAGGCCGGAACACCTGAGGTCCCAAATCCCTTTAGATCGAGACCCCAAAGCTTTAGGCTTCCGTGTGACCCTGGGCAAGTCCCTTCACCCTGCTTGCCTCTGTTTTCTCCTCTGTAAAATGGACTGGAGAAGGAAAGGGCAGACCACTGCAGAGGCTCACCATGAGGCCGAGGCCCCTTTCCCCAGGCTGCAATGTTGACAGGCGGCCACCAGGGGGCGGAAGAGGACAAGCGACGCGTCGATCCCAAGGCCGGGAGGCTGATGGCCGCAGCAGGCTCTGTTTGGTTTTGCCCCTTCCTGGCATTGCCCGCCTTTTCCAGGCTGACCCAGTGGGGAGAGAAACGAGGGCCAGGCCAGGGCCCCGTGGCGGGGGGCTTCTTGGGGCCCGGCCCGAGGGCGGCCGGGGAGCCTCGGCTCTCCTCACGGCGGGATCCGAAGGCCTGGCGTCCACAGGAGGGCGAGGACGCGTCGGGGGGCTCGGCCTCAGAAGAAGGCCCCGCGCGCGCGCGGTCTGAGCCAGCGTCACTGCACTGAACGGCCCACGCAAATTGTGGGGCCAGGCAGGGCCTCGCAGCCTCCCTTGCCACAGGTTCTCACCCACGCCCGGCCCACCCACGGGGCTGACCAAGACATGGAGGCTGACTAAGCCAGGCAAAGCCTGCCCCGGCGCTTGGCGGGACCACAGAGCGGCCCGAGAGGCCGGCACCCGCTCTGGGCTCAGGGAGGCTCCTTCCCCCGACGCCTCGCTAGCAGGGCGAGCTTGTAACGGGCCCTGCACGCCTGTTTCTTCATCTGCCAAGGGAGGCAAACCCGAGGGAGGGCCTCTGTGGCCAACCAGAGCGGCTGGTGACACGGAGAGCCAGCCAGGAGAGCAGCTGCCAAGTGGGCGGCCCGGCGGCATCCGCGGGACGCTCTGGCCCGCCTCTCGTGGGCGTCTCACAGAGCCTCACACACCCAGGAAGTGCCCGCAGCAGGGCACAGGCCCGGCGGCATCCGCAGACGCTCTGGCCCGCCTCTCGTGGGCGTCTCACAGAGCCTCACACACCCAGGAAGTGCCCCGAGCGCTGGCCTGGAGTCTCAAAGACCCGGTGCCGGCCTGCCCCAACACTAGTGGGCCCCGCGGCCTGGCCCAGCTCCACGGCTCTTCCTGCCAGAGGCTGGGAAGCTCAGAGAGCGGCCTCAGGGCTCCGCTACAGGGCGGCCCTGTTAAGGGCGGGGGCGATGGCCTGCCCTGTAGCACGCGCCCCGAGGGCTTCTGGCTCACAAAGCCACCTAAGCGCTACAAGTGAGGGTGCCAGGGCCCAATGACCGCGGGCTCACTGCTCTCTGAGACAAGAATTCCAGGACCCCTGCAGGCCCGGCAGCTCTGCCCAGCCCCCTGGCCCAGGGCCGCTCTCCCGGGACGGGCCAGCCAGCCTCACCTGCCTCGTTGCACAGGGCCTTCAGGTCGGCCCCCACGTAGCCATGAGCGCTGTTTGCCAGCCGGACCACTTCCTCCCCTCGGAGGGCATGAGGGACCTTCCGAAGCAGCTTCTGGAGGATGTCCAGGCGGTCCTGGGCGTTAGGGACCCCGATTTCGATCTCCTTGTCGAAGCGGCCTGGCCTTCGAAGGGCCGGATCCAGGCTGTGCGGCCGGTTTGTGGCGCCAATGACCAAAACCCGTCCTTCACTCCCTTCCTAGGAAAGAAGAGCCACGCTTCAACCTCCCCCTCTGAGGGAGAGAACCTGCCGAGATCCTCCCCCTGCCTCCTCACACACGCACACACGCACACGCACGCGTGTGCACGCACACATGCACACGCACACACACGCATACTGTAAACCTTAAAATTTCTTAGACTTATAAATGTTGGAAATTTCACCATTGGGATATTTCATACTTGGAAAATTTCTTACTGATAGTCTATTGGAATGGGAACCCCATTGGCATGGGAGGTTCCTCCTCCTCCCTTCTTAAGATTACTTTAGGACAGAAACCCTTTGCTGAACAATGGAAAGGACTTTGACCTATGCTTAAGCATAGAACAGGAATTTCTTTGAGTCATGATTGATTTTAGAATTGATACAATGGAGTTACTTGGAATCAATCTCCACCCTACTCAGTCCTAACAGGATTTAGGAAGGGCTGCAGCCTAGATCAAAATTTAATTATTCCAATCTCTACCCTACTCAGGTTAACAGGATTTAGAAAGGGCTGTAGCAAAGGATCAAAGATTTAATTATTTGAAAATATGACCTTCAACAGACATGTGCAAAGCCACAGACCTCTGGGCGGTCCTGGGTTAAGCTAGAGCCTCCATTGGCACAGGGAAGACATGGACAGTGATTGGTAGATGTGAGAGCTGAGGGGAGGGAACTTGGATGGTTTGCTTAAAGAGAGGGGGTCTGAGGACGGAAGGGTGGTTGGAGAGTTTTGGCTCTGAGTGGTTGGAGTGGGCTCTGAGAAGCTTGCTCTGAAGGAAGCTGAAGGTGGGGGCCTCTGAGACTGTTTCTCCATTTTGGTCACGTGAGTAATAGGGACTGATCTCTTTTCTTTGCCCCAGCTATCTAAGGGCTTGGGCCCTTTGGCCCAGCCTAAACAGAGGGGGTGTTTAAGCCCTATTCCCTTCTCTCCCCTTTCTCTCTCCCTCTCTCTCTCTCTCTCTCTCTCTCTCTCTAATTCCTTTCTTCCTCCTGTTTGTAATTAAACTCCATAAAAGATTGACGGCTGACTTGAGTTTTCATTTAGGAATTACATAGCTGAATTCCTTGGCGACCTTAAATTAATATATATCAGTCTTTTTAAAGTGATTTCCTTGTCACAATACACACGCGCGCACACACGTACACACACGCACGTGCACACACGCACATGCATACACACGCGCGCACACACGCACGTGCATACACACGCACGCGCGCACACACGCACACACGTGCATACACACATGCACATGCACACACACGCACACACACGCACACAGCCGCTTTCCTGGCCTCACCTCCCCTCACTGCGTCCGCCATCCACGGAGCACCCCACTCCCTAGTCACCTAGTCCTTCTCCTCTCCCCAGACCCCTGCAATGCCCGTCACCGCCCCTCGCTCGTCTCCATCCTCTTCCAGCTGGCAGAGTGCTTTCCCCAGAGCGCCGGCCTGTCTCAAGAGACCCCGGGAGCTCCCCCTCGTCCCCGCGGAGTGCCAACACCTTCGTCTGTCCCCCAGGGGCTCCTAACCCGGCTCCGATGGCACTCCCCCACGGCGCGCCGCCACGAGGCTCTACTTACAGAGCCAATGCCGTCCATGAGGGTCAGCAGAGAAGCCACGACCCTCTTGGCGAGCTCACTCTCAGACCCTTCTCTCTTCGGGCAAAGGGCGTCCAGCTCATCAATGAAAATAATGGAGGGCTGCCTAAGAGGAAAGGAGACAGCGCAGGCGTCTGTGAAGCGCCCCGGGCCGGTCGTGCGCTGCGCTCCACAGCCCGTCCCATGGGAGCCTAGGCCGCGCCCGGAAAGGACGAAGCCTGGGTCCGCTCCCAATTCTGGCAGGGCCAGGCGTCGGCCTTCTCACGCCTGACAGCGCTATCGAGGCTTCCGGGGCCTCCGCAGCTCCCGTCGATGGGGCACCCCCCGGGAGGGCGCCCCCTCCCCCCACTGGCTCCTTCCTCAGGGTCACGGGGGCGGGGCCAAGAAGGGAAGAGCCCAGAAATCTACCCGCGTGGAGGCTGTACCTCAAGGTGGCTTCAGCAAAGATCTGCCGCAGTCTCGCTTCCGAAGCACCGTAAAACCTGCGACAAAGAAAATGCGCCGAAAGTCACTTTCCCCATTCCACAAGCTAAGTCCCAAGGGAAGTCTGGGGGGGGACTGGGCTCGCCACAAACGTTTTCCCAACATTTCAAGGGATTCCCAGAAATGGTCTCCCGGCTTCCAGGAACCGATGCAAAGCGAAGAGGGCAGAGCCAGACCGTCGCACGCGGGTGGCAGCACGAGAGCCTGCGGGTGGCTGGCTCGGCCACGCAGCGGCACGGCGCGCCAGGCCGAGCCCGGACTCGGGACGGAGCATGCTCTCTGCTCCGGAGACAGAGACGGTCTGGATGCAGACCAAGACGCGCGAGGCTGTCCTGGCTTTTTGTTGACCTCCCACAAAACGGCTAACGTGGAAACCTGCTTGACGTGACTGTGCACCAACAAACTGGATCAGACGGCTCGTCATCTCGGGAGGCAGGGAGGGGAGGGGAAATTTGGAACTCAAAACTTAAGAAGAAAAACAATCATTAAAAATTGTTTTTACGTGTAATTGGGGGGAGAGTTTTTTTAACTGTCTTCAATCTCAGTGGACTGAGAGCCAGGCCTAGAGTCTGGAGGTCCTGGATTCAAATCTGGCCTCAGACACTTCCCAGCTGGGTGACCCTGGGCAAGTCACTTAACCCCTAGTGCCTAGCCCTTACCACTCTTCTGTCTTGGAACCAATACACTATATTGATTTTAAGAACAAAGATAAGGATTTTTTTTAAATAAAAAAATAATTGTTTTCCACGCTTCCTTTTCCATATAAGGAGAGGGGTAGGACCCAGGATTTCGCTGGTACAAGAAACTCCCAGGCGAGATTCCCTCTACTAAGGCGGACCGGTGCCTCCGCTGCAGCTTACAATCCAGAACAGAGGGATGTTAAGTGACTTGCCCAGGGTGATGCAGCCTCTATGGGTCCCCAGAGGGATGTGAACCATCCCCTCTCCCGTCCACGGCAAGCTCCGTCCAGCAGAGCACAGTGCGGCAGAGTAACTCTCTGAAGGAAGGCACTGGCGGTGGGAGAACACA